>NW_027112419.1:940599-955055 GCF_000696795.3 Halyomorpha halys | reverse complement strand
AAAAGAAATTATAGTACGTTCAAATAGCTTTAATTTGGGCACCAATAGGCATCTATGCGTCTAATAATTCCTGAGAGATAGGTCTTCATGAACCAAAAGTTTTTATTCAACATCGAGATGTCAACGTTTTGTGAATTTAATTTGGTGAATATCATGGAAAACACAGTTCGTAAGAGTTATATTTTCCTAGAAAAATTCCCAAAAATTCTAGGAAAAAATGCTTTGAAAAGCTGTATCTCGGGAACTATCGAACATAAATAGCTCTATTAGGGCTCATGTCCTAGCAAATTTCTATACGTTAAATGATGTTGCGTTTTTTGCGTGGTAAGTAGTTTTAAAGATGAATAAGAGAATGAAAAATTTATTTTATGTAACGTTTTTAAATTACTGGCATTTTCATTCCCTCCAACAATGTTTGATAGAGGTGGTTACACAACACAGAAGACAGAATTACAGGAGAGGAAAGACCGTTCTAGAGAAATGACTTAAGACTTAAAGATGGACTTTTGGACTGGACGAGAAGTCCTAAGAAAGGCTAATCAGAACTGGAACGCAACGGCTAAGACGTCACGACACACCACGACATGCATCGCCAACTCAGCAGCTATTCACAGATATGTATTAGATAACTTATAATGTAATTAATATTTTATGACAAATCATATTTATCTGAACCATTCAATCATTTCATCATATTATTGGAATCAAATGTAAATAAATAATTTGTTCCTTTAAGTAGTTCATATACTTTTATATTATCTAATACCACCCTTTGTTATATTATATATGTTTTAATGGTAATAATATTTTATAAATATAAAGATATATAATTGGTGAACTGGTAAATCCAAAAGCCTTTGACAGGAATTAAATAGTTATAATACTTTTGCAGGACATAATTAATCTCAATTAATAAATAAATATATTTGGATAATTGCTATCAACAATTATCCTGGCGTTCCAATTAACGACAACAGATATACATAGCAACAGTCATCAATTTAATTAGTAACTATACATAAAAAAAAAAAATGACCATATGTTCTATGTTATTCCAATAAAATTAGAAACCTTACACATTTTAAGGAATCATAAATCTCTTGAACGTTTGGTGTTGGGGTAAAATCGGATATGAAAAAGAGGTGCTAGTGTAGATCATATCCCACCGCATTATTTAGTCTTAAGGTATTATTTTCATAAATAAAAATTTTGTCAAAAAAATACTAAACCGCACAATTTTTTGTGCAGAAAATAACTCAGAACGTGTAAGCTTACAAAACATCAAAATTTGCAATATAAAATTAGTGTTATTTGAATGGCTTTTACATGATTCAGTATTTCTGTTGAAGTCTGGCGGAATTTGAAGCTAGGGAACAACAGGTGCAATAGCATGAAAATCCTGTCTAAGGCCGGTTAGGATCTCTTCCATGGTATGGTTTAAAAAAAAATGATATATTTACGTATATAAGATAAATAATTTCAGTATCTGTAAATACTTAAATATTTAGCAATGTATTTCGCTAATAATGTAACATATAAAGCGACAAGTACTATCGTGTAACTTTGGAATAATAGCTAGGAGCTTAGCCAGCTTAACCACCAAGGCCGTATAAATATAGCTTGGTTTAGAATATGCCGATACTTATGATATACTGTGGCCAATGTTTAATATTTCCCAACTTTTATTGTCAGTATTACAATTTTCCATTTCAAAATTTGCTTCACTAAAACGTCTATTTATTTTTTCCTCACTGAAGGATAGAAGAGTTATAAGAAATTTCATGATTAGTATACTTACATGATTTAACAGAGGAAAAAGTAGCAATTTACAAAGGGTTGTACTGGAAATTAACAATAATGTAACATGAATTTCGATATTAAATTAAACGAAAAGATAATTTTGTCCAAATATTAGTAGAAAACTTCTTAATTATTATATTTTAACATTAATATAATTGTATATGAGCCTTTTTTTTTTTTACTTTTCTTTAACAGTTCCTTTTAAAAACACTAAAGATAAAATAATAACAAAAATATCCGTTGATTTATTTTACGTTATGTTGAACGAAATCAATGTTGCCCAGGGCTTATATATCTGTTCTGTATTAATTGGCATTCTTAAACCAGAAACATTATTCTGAAAATATTGGAAAATATCAATGGTAAGACTGAAAAAAAATCATTAATTTTTATATTTTTTAAATAAATTACTTTATTCATTAGTTAACTTTTATAATTTTTTAATTGGTCTTTCTTAATTTGTTGTGAGAGAGAGGGAAAAACTTTATTCAAAAACAACTAAGTTGTGCTACCCAAGTTCATTTGGTTGCTAGCTACACAGCATACTTATTCAAATCTAATTAAACATTTTTTTTTAATCATAAAACATATAGGCATAACATGAAAACAATATGTAATATAGTTCATATATTTTTTTGTTTAATCGCTTTAGTTCTTTTATCTTTGTTATCTTTTTATTATTTTTTTCTTCTTTCTATGCTTTATAAATATTTTTTAATCTCTCTTTTTTTTTATCCTCCTTCCTTTTCTATCATTTTTTTTTCTTTTTTTCATCTTTTCTCTTTCAACCCAATCTAACTTTCCTTTTTTTTCTTAATATTTTTCCCCTTTTTACCGTAATAAAATACTCCTAAAATACAAAATACAACTAATATTCATTTAAAATAAACTTGCAACATTTATGTTATATAATTGATATAAATAATTGATAAAAGTTGTGATATATATATACATAAAAAAAATTATAATAACAAATAGATATAAATAGATATATGTAAAAATAAATATATAAAAAAATAATAAACTTATAAAAGTGGGATATATAGCTCTGAGTTCTTTTTTTCATGAGGTAGAACATTGACTGGTCTTATTTGTCCTTTTCTTTACACGAATCTGTTGTTTTGTTTTTTTGTATTTTGGGCCTACTTCAGTTTGATTCTGTGGGTGTAGAAGATAATAAAGGGAACATTAGTTAGTACTAAATAGTACTCTGTCTCATTCTAAGATAAAATATAATGCTAAAACAGACCAGACATTTTGAATTTCCTAAAGCCATGCTGTAATTTAAAAAAATAAGATCCTAATCTTTCACTCTTCTGAGACCTAAAATATGATTTTAGGTAGGTTTAACTGCGAGTATTTTATTTTAAGGGTGCTAAAATTTTAACAGACTAAACATATTCACAAAGACTCTACTTATTAATAATATAAAGTATTACTGAGTCGCATAATACAGACGAAGTATTTAGGTCAACTTTTTTTTCAAAAATCTTAAATAATTTAATAGATTAAACTTCTTATCAAGGCATAAGAAAGACACATCAACTATACAAGAAGCGCTGGTAAATCCTTCCCAACCTGGTAGGATACTTTGAATGGCTCCAGACTTAGCCATTAAATAGAAACTCCAAGTAATGTTGTTTTCAACTGTAGCCATAACTCACCGTAAGGAGCCTCAGTGCTTAACTCTTACCATTATGCACTCTCCCGTCCCAACAGCGGTATAAATACAAGCACATGTGGTATATATTCCAAGAGATTCTTGGAAATGAATTCTCAGCAGATTGTTTGATGTGAAACAATTGGATCGGTTCTAGCAAAACCATCAAGATTCTGTTTTGTTCCAACAACTATGCAGCTCATACTTTCACAAAACTTTTTTTTTGTTCTGTTAAAAGATTTTTAAAACAAAACTTTATTACGTACTGAAATAAATACAGGGTATCGTCAATAAGAGATATGAAGAGCTGAAAAAAAGAGTGTAACATCCCACAATGTGAAAATTGAAAACAAAACTTACACTTTTTGGGTAATAAAATGCATATATATTTTTACAATCTACCCCTTAATTCAAAACTAGGCTAAATTAATTTAACAAAAATTTGTAAAATCTGCATAACGAGTTTTTCTCAAAACAGCATATTATTTGGTCCACTTTCCTCATTCCTCATATAGCGTTATATGAATTATTTTTAATAATTGAAAAAAAAATTTCCGTCAGAAACTAAAATAAGTTCTTCCTCAATACGGACAAGCTAAACATTAATTAAAAATAAATTAATTTTCCTGATGAAATTTAATACTGTAGGCAAATCGAAAATGAAACATGTAACCCGTTCCGCTACAACCCATGAAGTGTCAGTGGTTCAGTACTTAGTAAGGAAATACGTTTTTTTTAAACCAAGGTTGTTCAAGGAGGTGATTTGTTCATGATCACGGTCACCCACCACTTTTTCCTTCAATTAAGGGTATCCCCTTTATAAAGGCTGGGTATGCTCAAGGAGGGCTCCTGAACACACAGGTTTCACTCATGGCTCAATAACAGAATAAATAATTATTAAAATTCTAATCCGGATCCGGGAGTAGCGCCTTACGCACTAAGTTACCCTGCTCACCATTCAGGAAAGAAGGATACAAAATTATTAAAGACATCTTCCAAACAACAAGAGGACCAACCGACACGTGACTTATCTAATAAATAAAGGAATTCCAAAACTCCGTTTGAATGTAAGGATGTTTAACCTTCCCCTCCCTCTTTAAACAACTTTGTGTTATCTATTGTGAAATAGTATTATCACTGACCAAATAATTTTTAGGCGGTAGCAAGTTTAGTAAAATTTTAAAAAAATAATGATTAATGAGCTGTTGATAAAACAGTATTTCAGAATGCGTATTGCAAGTTACATTGTGTAATTCAACAACTTGAATTCCTACGTTTTAGTTTTTAGCAAAACGTGGAGAGATCCAAAACCTTTTTTTTTTAAGTTTTTCTTTAAAAAAAACCTATTGTTGATTTTTTTGGGTCAAGAGTAATAATGGATCAGGGAACGTTTTCTTAAAATTTATCATATCTATTTAAATAAAATTACATACAGCATTTAAAATCCTGTTCCTAAAGACAACTGAAATGTTTTGCGACATTTTTTAATGTTGTTAATAAGTTAAAACACCCGGTAAATATAATGGGCTTGTAACGTTGTAAGGCTTAGTAACAAGCGGATCCCAAAAATGTTAATAAACTCTGATTCGAGGGGTAGACCAAAACGTAGATGGCATCACTGAAAAGATGTATGAAGAGAACCATTGGTGGTATCGGCATTGAAACTTCGGGTTCGTTAGGTCTTTATTATTATTATGTTAATAAGTTAAACAAATAAATTTCTTTATATAACATATAAGTTTATGGGAGTATATATTCCGTCAAGTAGGCACCTCATAACCTTATATTTAGGATTTAGGATGTAATACATTTTCCGGCTCTTCTATAATATCCAATGACTATTAAATATCACCTACATAAAGTAAACTTTTACGACAGAACCGTAACCCCTAATGTCTGAATTAAAATGTTATTCCTACGACGGAATCCTCTCTCCCTGCTGTGACCTTTTTCCACTGGATATTGGTGCTACCGGGCCCGCAGCTAACTCACTTAAGGAAATCTACTTAGCCCTAAACCAGCCTTCAAAATCTTATCAACCTCAAACCTATTCCGAAATAAGCCTCAACTTCAGGAATTTACTTTTATCGGGTTTGGCGAGATAAGAGATAATATTGAAATCTTCCGGAGGCCCTCGGTCTGTATCTGCGGTACCAGATGAAAATTATTAATAGATGGAGAAAATATACCGAGCATTGATTAACTTAAAAAAAAATTGAATTAAAAAAGTATTGACGTATTTGTAGTGTTTGAAATAAACATAACTAATTGCACATGTGACACATACCATCTTAAATTTAAGGCCCTAATTTGGAATTTAACATTGGAAGAAATTATAAACTTTTTGACTTATAATTCTTACAGACTGAAAATAGGTACTTATATCATCTGTGAAGTTGACAATCGATATTTATATAGTTTTTTCTATATTTTAGTAAGGTTTATTAATTTATTTCCTAACTAATTTGCAGTCACATTAAAAATAAATATACTCTAAAAATAAATAAAAAATTGATTTAAATAAAAAGAAAACAAAAATTAAATTGTAAGACAAAATTTACAGAAACGAATACTAACTTTGAATATAAAGCCTTATTAATAGGTACTAATTACAAGTAACGTTATAATAAAACTGTGAGGAGAAGTTGAAGAACTTACGAAATCTTTTTTTTGTAACCCGTATTTTCCAACACAAGTTATCTATCAATCGTAGCCTGTCCACCTCAAAACTTTCTGAACACCCATTGACCCCTAAACTACTCGTTGAGCAATCCCCTATTGTTGTTACATTACCCAACTCTTTCATCCCCAATTATTTCCTAACTCTTTTGTTTTCCAACGGTATATAATACGTCTGTATTACTACTCCCATTCCCGGAAATGTGTTTTCAATCTGGAAAACTTTTTATTTTTCTTATCTCTTTAAGTTACATTTTAAATCTTTTTATAATTTATATTACTCCATTTTTCATTACTAATAAAAATGTATGATTGTTAATTATTTGAAACGAAGAAAATTAAAGGTATTTTAGAGGAAGCTATTTTGAAAATTCGGTATTTAAATCCAGCAAAACTATTATAAAATAATAATATGACCTAGGCGATTTAATCATAGTAACGCATGTTAGATTCTCAAACTGGGTGATTCATTTTTTATTCTTATTTTCATTTTGATAACATATTTTTCTAATCGATTTTTATTTCCCTGACTGATTCTATTTCTTGAATAGTGGCATATCTAAAAAATACCTGAAAAAAGGTTTGATTTTATTTAGAATTGAACGTATCGCAAAAATAGTATCATAGTCTGCGGTTTCTTTCTTTACTGATGTCGTCCCACAGACTTTCCTAAAGCTATTTGAGCTAACCCTAGTCTATGTTATAATTTATAAAATACCTCAAATAAAAAAAAAAATTGTATATACGCCACTATTCAAGCAAAGCAGCGATATAATCTATCCATAAATACTTATTCCACAAAACTACATTAATTACAAGATGTAACGTTCTAAGTAATATACAAAGTTTAAGTTACATCATTAATCAAAGGTCTCTGGAAAGATGTCGGAATGGGTGATATAACAAAGGTGAGGAAGGAAACTGAGACCTCGCGTGCTTAAAAAACCTAACACTCGCAAGTCGAATGTTGAGAGAGTATCGTAGCTAAGGTCCGACCATTCATCCTAGAATACCACAAGTCTTTTAACAAGACTAAGTGTTCTTAAATCTATGAACCACAGGGCACACGACTATCCTTCTTCGCTCTTTTCATTTGCCTGAGTGCTTCTTGTCTTGAGATAAAAGGTTCACCGTTGCTGTCACTTCTTCACAACAGAAGTTGTTCACGAAGGTCACAACCATTAGGGTCTTAACCTATATCAATCTAATAACTAATTAATTATGAATCAGAATGATATAAAATAATGATATAAAAATATTCTAAGAACCTCATTAAACCCAAAATTGTAAAAAAAAAAAAATCTATAGAAGAACATTTTTTTTTATTCGCCATCAATTTTATTTTATACATATATATTTCCTAGATATTTTAGAGACGTGTTGGCCTTTTTTGGCTTTGGATAATTTCAAGCTTTTTTTCTTACTTCTTAACTTTGTCATCTTATTAAATTATGCAGTATATATATATTATTATTATTGGCGCGACAGACCGTGGAGGTCCAAGGCCTCACAAATTTCCGGGGTGTGAGTGAGTTAGTATTGTATAATTATATGCTTGAAAAATCACGGACAAGGCCGGGGACTCGAACTCGCAACTTTTAGGATGGCAGACAGGCGTGTTGCCACGCTGCTACCACCACCCCTATATACATAACTTTATTATTTTGTTCGATACTGGTAGTTTTATAAATAATAACAAAAATTATCAAAATATTCTTAACCTTCTTTATTAAAACATACTACACTCCCACCGTTTCGGCCGATCAGGCCATCATCAAGGACACTTAATTTTAGTCTCATTGTATAAACATAAACATAAACCTTTTCGTCACTGTAGCATTTATTAATAATTTCTATCATTCATAATTTTTGTTATTTACTATTAATAACTTATCATAACTTTATAGTAAAATACCAAAATTGTGAAGGATAGAAATTATATTTAAATAAATGTTCTAGTGACAAACAATTACTATTAAAAAGTAGCAGTATCGACCAAGATTATACAAATATATGCGAAATAATTTTATGAAATTTTTTAGAAAAACATCTAGCGTTGACATCTCTCCAGACTTATATGTAGCTGCCTATCGAGCCGCTGCTCCTCTTCCTATGGAATTCTATTCCCCCTTTCATTCGTTGTTCTAATACCCTTCCAATCTTCAAATCCCGTATTTTCAACCACCTTCTGTCAACCACCTTCCAATTCTGGAAGAATAACAATTATAAGTTTCAAACAAGATGTAAATAAATAGAGAGAGAAATATTATTGGAATTTTCAAAATATTTATTAAGCTATATAAGGATCTTAGAATTATAATTTATTTTATTTTATTAATATTATACCCTTAAGGTTTATTATTTTTTAGAAGATTTATTTTATTTCATCTTTTTTTCATTACCCTTTATGTAGGTCTATTTATTTATTTACCTTCTGTATTTGATAATTCTGATTTTTGTTTAATTCCTGTAAATATATATATTAACAGTAATTTTACCTTTTGTTTATTATTTTTAGTTTATTTGTATTTGATTCTTTCCCTTATTTTATTAGAAGTTAGTCACCTTATTTATAATTAGATATATAGTTTTATTTTATATATTCTGTTAATTATTATTGTTTATTTTTTATCGTATCATATTCATAATTATAACTTTACTTATGATGGTTTATGATTTCATTTTTATTTTGAAAAGTTTTTATTTCATTCTAAGGCTCTAAAAAATAATTCCAACACCTGTAATATTATTCTAAAGGGATCAGTCCCAGGATAATTAAAGAATATTATTATTAAGAGAGAGATATGCAAGCCTTAAATACGTTATTTCAGTTCCGTACGACTTTTATATTTTGAGTGTGTGAATATAAACACACCCACATACCATTTTGCGAGAATTGGTTATATGTACTCAGGGGAACTTACAATGTATATTTTCGTCAGAAAATCTAATTCGAACATTTTCAGTAACGCAATATTTCCCCTTACAATTGGGGGAAAATCGAGATATCGACTTTTTTGTAAAAAAAAAAAAATTACAAGGAAGATTATTCCTATGGATCATTGATTGAAGTATTAGTTTTTCGAATTTTAAATTCTTTATTACCTTAGAGTTTTTTTAAAGGTATTTAAACCCAAAAGCTACCTAAAATAGTAAACTCCTCCTACCTACTCCTATTAGATGGCTTACATGGGAAGGAGGAGTTATATCCAATTACCCAATAGGCAATGCCAATAGCTGAGCCATAGAGCTAAGTGATCTCTTTCTAATTGTGCTAATGGTCCCCCCCCCCCATCTAGCCGGATAGTACACTCGAGGACGCCCTACTCAGCCTAATTTATTGCGTCCTTATCTTATAATACCGGCCAATAATATAACTTCTCCTACTAGTACCTACATAAACTCGGATCATTCTGACCTTAGATTCCCTAACCGAAAGCGAATTTTCGATATCTATTCAACTCATATTGGTATATTTAACTCATTTATGACATTAATGTTAGAATTCATAATAAAATGATCATTATTAGCTTTTTAGACGATTTAGTAGATATATATATATATAATAGATAATTAATTATATTTTTATTTATTGAAATTTATAACTGTAAAAAAAAAAAAAAATCCGAAAATGTGATGAATATTCTGAACAATGATAATCTTAGGGAGGAACCTCCCAATGATGATACTTTAATCATTGCTTAAAATTAGAAGATCTCGACGCCACCTTCTTCTCGGGTTGAGAGATTAAGAACTATGTTTCGATGGGTAAGGATTTTGGAATGAAACGACGTATATCTATTTAGGGCCAAATCTGCTACGAATGGAATATAGAGGTCTCTATGCATGACTTTAGTTGTGACGTAATAAGTAGCATCGAGGATTTTGGATTTTAAAGATTGATTACGGAAGAAATTGGTCTGATTATCATAGAGTATAAGAATTGTTTGCAGTAAATGGGAAGTTTAGAGCGTTTGTCAAGTAGTTTTTGTAGTAATCGAAATCTAAGGGCAGTTTCTTGTCAATTAAGTCTAGTATGGTAGAAAATTAATAAATTTATAAATTACTTCCATGGAATTTTCCACAATACGACCACTGAACACGAAAATCCATTTTTGAATTTTCTTAATTGGTAATTAAAATTTGAATGAAATAAAAATATCGCGTTTCTCCATCCCAAAGAACAAGATAAAATGGTGAAAGAAGAAAAAAATAACTTTAATTTAAAATAAATCAAACGTTGAACACGGTAGAGAACATTATTTTTCGCATTAAAAGTCCTTGAACATCATACATGAAAAACATATCGAACAAATATTAACTGGAACAGAAATATCTTCTTACTTGTAATGTAAAACCAAGAATTGGATTTTGCTATCAGAAGAAAGTCGACACACCCTCAGTTCTGAGTATTTTCGTATGATCACCTGAAGGAAATTGTTTATTTAAGCCCTAAGTTTCCAGGGCATACAGTCCTCAAGATATCTATCTAATTCATCGATATTGCCTTTTTTAAAATTTCTGAGATCCATATAAAGAGAGATTATTAATATTAAACCAAAAAAGTTTCCATAGGAATGTGGGCAGAATACTATTATAAAATAAATTAATGCAAAAGCCGTTCAGCTGCATTTTTCCTGATACTCGTCTGATTTAGATGATTTTTTGTGTTTCGTATAGACTTTAATTACTTTTCAAGTATTAATATACGTAATAATTAACGTGTCATAATTTTTCCTTTTTTTTTTTTTTTTTTAGTTTGCTTTTCATCATACCTTTTTCCTGGTAGATTTATTTTATTATTATTTTTTTTAAATTTATTTATTGATATTTACAACTGTACATAAATACATCAAGTAAATTTGAGGAAATCATAATGGTATGGTACAAGCCTGTAGAGAAACTACCCAACTCTAACAACCCAGTGCTACCGAACTCTAAAAAACATTTTTACAATATAAGGTCTCGAGGCCATCTTCTTTTCAGACGCCTCGGAGTATTGTCTGGAATAAAAGAGGAAGTAAGATTAGAAACTAATGGGTTTGACAAGTTATTTTATTTTTTAAATTTATAAAATTAAAAGAATAAGGAGAAATGGTCAGAGTCAACTACAGAAAAATTAATGCATTTTTCGGATATTGCACTGCAACTTTTTTGTAAATGGTGTCGGACCAAACAGTTCAAAATCTGTTCAAGATATAGTATTTTACCATTTTTATTTTCTGGCAAGGCATTGGAATAGTGATTACAAAACACTTTTCATTTTTCGTCAGCCTTAATAAATTACCTAGAATTTTATATTTATATCTTGTTCGAATAATAAAGGTTCATTATTAAATAAACCAAAACCAATTACCAAATACATAATTTTTTTTTTAAGATTGCTATCACAATAATTATGATTACTATACAATAATTACTTACAGTTTATAGATCAATAATGTCTGGATTTTATTTTCTAGAAACTTGATTATATTAAATTTTTAAAATCCTGAGGTGAAGAAAACTTCCAATTAGAATACATTACTGTTCTATATTTTGTACTTGTACAACGTTTCGAGATTTACCCCATGCTCAAGTACTATTGTATCCTTATATCTGTCAATTTTATCAATATCTATTGGGAAATTTAGTAATTTACATACATATAGTTTAATTTTTTTTTTTTACAACCACATAATTTAAACAGTGAACGACATTATTTTAAAGGTATGTTTGTAAAAAAAATGTTTAAACTATACATATAGAAATGAAAAAATTCATAAAATTAATTGACAAATAAGAGGATACAATAGTGCATGAGTATGGAGTAAATCCCAAAACGTTGTACAAGTACAAAATATAAAGTAGTGACATATTCTAATTAGAAGTTTTCTTCACCTCAGCATTTAAAAAAAATAATAATGTCATTTCATTAATAATTATATATTTTTTTAATTTAGTAGAGGAAAATAGAGTAGTAGGAATTTATCACCTATCCCCTTATTCATCTTTGATTTCTTCTTAAAATCATAGTTTATTAATTCTACCTTTGAACAATCTGAATTATGTTCTCTTAATCAAAAAAGAGGACCAACCAATATGCCAAATCTATCAGTCTCCATTATCGATAAAGCATATAATTGAAGAATCCTCATCATTTCGTCAAGCCTTCAAAAATAATAAAATTCCTCGTACAAGAGAATTGGTCCTTAAAGACTCAGCAGAATCCCTAGACAAAATAATAAAATTTCTGAAAGAAACTCAACTTTATACTAAAATATAATCCACCAATATTGACCACTGTAAAAAGGAAATAGTCTACATTCAACTATCAAATGTCAAAGACAAGAAGATAAATAAAGTAAAAAGGGTGTAATAAATAAAGTAATAATCTAGATGTTAATCGCCCTGAATAAAAATCTGAAATATGTTGTATCCATACATTTTTACATTCTGAACTAAGGGTAAGTAATGTAACTGAATGAAAATGATTTTCCAAAATATTACTTAATTTAATTATTTTGGAATCTTTAAAGTCCTTAAAACATATTCTTTAAAGTTTGGACAACATATATTTACAAACACATTATATGTCGAACAATGTTTGGTTTGTCGCAATCAGGCGTAAGCATTGAGCAATTAATTAACTAATGAAACATTCCAATTTACGGTTAAATTCACTAATTACAATAGCTAATTGTGAAACTAATGTTTAATTGGTCCTTTCCTCTTCAACTTCCGTATGCACCAATTCTGATGCCAGGCTTCAATTAGTGTCAACCAGGCAAAAAAATCCAAAAGCGGAACTGTGAATTCCGTTACATAAGGACTTTTATATATTATTTATATACCTGAATACATTAATGTATTTGTATTTACCCAGACGTTCTACCTGCCTAGTGAGGTAGATTTTTAAATTGAAATAACCTTGGTACCTACAGTTCAAAAAGTGGTTAAGAAAAAAACTCCGTCTTTCGTCGTCGAAAAATTCATAGTCTATATCAAAACTACCAAAACGTTTGTTAAAATGTTAGAGAAACGTACTGTTCAAAGTCGGACAATATTGGAAATAGTGTCATTCCTGTCATTTACGACTGTCATAAAGTCTCACTTTCAGTCATTCGTTATGTCAATAATGGCAGTAAGACACTATTATAGTTTTAAAATTTATGATTATTTTACTTTTTATGAATTACTAATCAAAATATGAAGGTTTTCAGGAAAATTGATTACAAATAATCTGTATTCTTGAAGTCGATAACAACAATTTTACTATTTGAATTTATTAAGATTTCGTAAAACCTGCAATTATTTATAAATTTAATAATATTTTTTGTAATATTTCACGTCTGTTATAATGTTATTTCTTAAAGCAGTTGAATTTGGTCAAATATGAAAAATATCTTTAAAATATTAAATTTAATGTTAAATAAAAATAAGATTTCGAAAATTAAAATACATATACTTTCATTGATTTAATTTGTTTATAAGAATGTTTGAAATTTCAAGTATTTATCGATGAATTGTATTAGTGAGATGAAAACTCCAGTAAGTTCAGAAATGTTTCGCTAAAATTCAGATGTGTATCAGCCACAAGCTCTGTTGTCCCGAATAATTCGAGTTCGACCAAACTTGTGGATATTTGTTCCGCATGAAGAGAACCACATGTCAGTTCATGGTTTGGACTTCAGTAGATTTTACAGTAACAAATCTGTTTCGCACGTTATAAGGAATACTTTTCACACATGAAAATATTGCTCACGGTCCAACATCTCTGTATGAGGTAACTTTTACGAACTCATTTCCTCTGTAAAATTCTAACAAAAGTGATATACACGCTGATACGTGATTGATTGCTCGTCAAAATCTTATTTCTCATTATTAATTATTAAATATTAAAAAAAAAAAAAAAATTCTTTCTGTCTAAATCATATCTTTGATTTTTAGATAATGTAATGTTTGCTTCCTCATTATTGAAGGTCTTCGAAATCGAAAACTTTCAATCACATTTCTTAGACATCAAGAAATAAATTTCACTTTTTTATGCATTTCAGAAGCCCACTTTCTTGTCATATCTTTTATTCTTGTTTCTCTAAATTCTCACTTTTTTTTTTTAAATTATTTTTATATTTACTATCCTTCCTGTTTCATTTATATTGATGTATCTTATCTTTTAATTTATATTCATGTGTTACCTTCTTAAGTGTACTTATATTAATTACTTTATTATTAATTTTCTATTATATTTTACACTGTTGTTGTTGATTGTTGCTTAAAGGCGTAAAACCCTCTGTTCATCAAAGCCTATGGAATGATAAAAGTAAAAAAAAAAATA
>NW_027112419.1:925796-939867 GCF_000696795.3 Halyomorpha halys | reverse complement strand
ACCTTGCTGTGATAATTTTTGAAGAAAAGATTGAATTCTTATGAATATTTTACACTTTTCTGTATCCCCACACATTTGGTACATTTTGTTTCTTAATCACTTACACACATTGTATCCCATTATTTTATACTTTATTTTTCCTTTGTTTTTCTATCTGTTTTTTTAATTTTATTTTATTAATATCTCTTCTCCCCCATTATGTATATTACCATTTATTGTTCACCTAATTTAAATACCTTTTTACTATGTTTACTTAACAAATTATTTTCGTTATTGTGCCATAACTGCCATCCCCACTCCTCCCAATACAAGCCGACAAAACAGGTATGCATTCTGTCTCATCATTTGATTTGTATTTTTTTTTTTTCTTTTTTCATCTCTTTATTTGTACTTTCTTTAATATTTCTTCTCATATCTATCTGTTACTATTACTCTTTTCATTTACTATTTACAACCTTTAATTTTTCTTATTATATCTTACTTTTCATTTTATACCCCTGTTATTTTCCACTTATGTTTTTTCTTTTTTCCTTTTTGTAACTATAGTGTTTGTATCTTTTTTAGCCCTGACGAAACCCTGCAACGTGGGGGGAAACGTTGGCTCAATAAAATAGTATAATTATTTACTATTTGAGTTTTTTTTTTTACCGCACCCGGACCATATTTTATTCATCAGAAATAAATTTTGTTCTGTGTCTGTCTGTAGTAACCATTCGTGTTCGGATATATTGGATGGAATCGTTTGCTCGATTTTGCTGAAATTTTCTGAGACTGTGCAGGATTAGTAACAGGTACCAACTAGAGTCGATCCAGTAACAGGTTACTGGTAACAGGTTAGTGAAAGTACTAAAAAAAAAAATCAATTATCTATTGTTTTAGCGATTCGTCTCTAAAACTCTATAACACATCGAAAACACTTTGTTGCATGAGAAATTCGTCAGAAAATTTCATTTAGAGGTAGGAAGATGGAAAATTAAAATTGAATGCAGCGCGCTAAAACAGAACAATCAGAAACTACTAATCTATCTGTCCCACGCTGTGTAGGTCAGTATTATTCAATACTATGTTCCCTACACTATTCCCCCTATGACGATAAGTTGTTCTAGCTTCAGGACTATGTATTTGCTTATAGAATACACGTTTGAACATTAAACGTTTATCTTCTTTGAATAACAAAGGCCGTATTATTTATATCATTGATCACTTGCATCAAACCATTTTGAGGTAAATATGAACCATACTCAATCTAGGCGCTCAACCTTTCAGCGAACAGGTTGGTTTTCATTCTTCTTTTTTGTTTTCTTTCCCCTTTCTTTATTTTACTCTTTCCCCTTATTTTACTTTTATCTTATTTTACTCTTTCCCCTTATTTTACTTTTATCTTATTTTACTCTTTCCCCTTATTTTCTCCACTTTTATCCATTTTTCTTGCCCGTGTTATAAGTTTTGTACACTATACTTATAATTTGCTTCTTTATCATCTATTATTGTTACATATATTTTCTTCCTCTCAATTTTCATTTTCTTTTCATATTTAAATTTTAAATTAATAATAACTAATATGTTCATACTTCTTTCCATTATATAACTTTTTTTTTATTTCATTTCCTTAAGTAAGTTATTGTACCCGCTTTTTCAATACCTATGTATACATTTTATTTCCCGCTTCTCTCATCACTTCATTTTATTAATTCTATTTTGTAAAACTATTCATTATATGTGTAAAATTATTCTGTTTATACTTTCTTTTTATATTTTTTTATTTTTCTATACTTACTGTGGTTGTTATCTTGTTTTGTTTTTAGCCCTGAAGAAGGCTAGAAACTCTAGCCGAAACGTCGGCACATTAAATAAGTTAATCATACTTATTTGTGTTTCATTGACCGCACCCCCAACCATCTTCTCCTCATTTATCATAATATATATATCTCTCATAATCATACTCAATCTGCTATTAATGTAGTAATGAAATCCAGTTGTATGAAGTACGCCTTCAACTAAAGGCCAGACGCACATTCACTTTTGATTAGATGGTAGGATGTAGTGGATTGTATACAATGAAAATAAAACATGGTTAACTGAAAAGGAAAATCTATTGTCTAAGTTACACGTAGTAGGGGTGGACGAAATAAAACATCTGTTGTTAGATGTATTAATGAATTTGAAATAACTGGGTATGGAAAAGTGTAGATTTAATTATGTAGTTGATGATGATGGATGCTAATTACTGATATATGGACTTACTATTCCATTCTTCCCTCACTCCTTGATTTCTCTATAATTCCTTCATTTCTTGATTTCTCTCTCCCCTCCTCTGCTCTGGGAGGGGGGCCACTTCAGAGTCTCTCTACTCACTCATTTGCACTAAAGATAATAACAGTGAAGAAAAAGAGAACTTCTTTAGGCAAAAACCATGATGCCTCTCTAGTGCCCAGGTTGCTTCTTTTCCACCAAGAGCGCTAGAGAAGGTAAGCTTATGTTCTTGGCCATATGGGGCGTTGGTAGTGCCTTTCTTATGGGAGTCCTCCTTTTCCATTTCAGAGTTTTTGTTAACCTAAATCACCCGAAACACAAGTTATTACAGGAATAAGTTGAAGATATTCTTTCAGGTTCATCAATCTATATCCAGTTCAAACATTTAATAAACTGAAATTTATATGTTTATTTAATACCAGATCGGCCTGGTGGGCCTTAAATGGTTAATGTAAGAGGTATATATATTTAACAATTGATTATGGGGGGAGGTTATAGTCTCAAAAAAACAAAAGACACCCCCCCAACTATATATAATGTTATTAATAAAACAAAAAAATATGATAAAATAAATAGATTAAAATAATAGTTCTTAATAAAAGACAAAAGTAAAGTTAATAACAAAAACAATGACATTTATGGATTTAACAAAATAAATAATTGATTTCTAATGGTAAAAAAAAATTAAGATAAAATAAAATTTTACAGTGACAATAACAGAACTGATAAATATACAATTTATAACTGGAGAAACCCACTAGTGTCTAATCATGCTTCTTCTTACATTCCTGATAATATTCGGAGGCATCTGAAAAGAAGACAGTCTCAAGATTTTTAATAATCGAATGTTATTGGAGTGCTACCAACGGAAAGTTTCTTTGCAAATCTTTCATATTATTATACCTTAATCACATATACTTGTTGTAATTTTAGTTTTAATAAAATTATAATTTCCAAGAAATCATTTTTTTAACAATAACATCTAAGGACAATAGTTTCACGTATAACAGTTATTTAGCTCCAAGTCCACCTCTAAAACTTTTAAGATAGTAATTAAATTAAGTAAAAAAAAAAATTTCATATTTTAATTACTAAGTTAAAAATAATAAATCATCAGAATAAAAACCCAGAGCATCCTTCTAATAAACGAGCTAAAAGATATTAAAATTGAAATGACAAAATTTTAATTAACATTACAGCTTGTTACGTAAGAGATAATTTAGCAGTGGATTTCTGCCGATGAGAATATGGGATCATTCGTATTGCAAGCAAAACTAGATAACAACAAAGAATGTATTTAATCTCTTAAAATATGAATAAAATAAGGGGTGTATATGTTTCATGATGTAACCACCACATTGACAAGTACTAAAAAACAGAAGGATCGTGAGAAGTGGCTGATGAGATGAGAACTTCCCTTCTTGGAGAGTTTCTCCGAACCGGTCGAAGTGGATAAAAAGATTAAGTTAGATTAAAAGCAGTTCACAGTTTAATGGAGTTATACTGTTTTCCAAAAGTAGGTTAATTGTTTCAAAGGAAGGTGGGAAGGCGCCCGTTGTAATTTTGACTTCGATAAAGATTCGATGGAGTAGGACCGTGGAGCCATATTTTAAAAAATATATATATTAAATTGACGATTTTTATTTAAAAAAACCTTTTTATTTAAAAAAGTATAATTTTTTTTTTAACAGCGTATAATCGGAAGTGAGTAGTTCAGTGGTAATTATCTACGCTACTAGTACTCAAGTACCCTGATTCGAATACGATGGCAGATACTTAGTTCACTTTATCTCAGGGTTCCGTAGTATAGCCCTCTGGGGTTCACCACAATCTAAAAAAATCTAGTGGTCGAGCGTGGTTCTCTCCAAATAATCTACTTGCACAACCTCTGGTCAAGTATCAGTACTTTCAGTGGATCCGAAAATTGTTTGTTAATCCAGAGGTTTTGTGCCCTCCTAAAGATAATTTTTGGATGAATGAAAATCATATGAGGCTCTTTCTTTGATTTAACTTTTTAATATTTTGCTGAGTGTTAAAAATTAATGCAGTCATTAAAATTTCATAGTTCTATACATTCTTTATTTATTTCTTGTTTACTGCATTACAATTTAATGAGAATTTAATAGTTACCATTTAGAGATTTGTTGATTTTTAAAATCCGTTTGTGATTTTCTCATCAACATTTCAATTTTTCTTTTCTATCTTCGCTTTCAATAGAACACCTGAGGCTATAAATTCTCTCAGGGGCTTAAACAAAAGGTAATTAAATTAATTTTATTCTTCATAATATTCGTATGATTAAGGAATAGCTATACGATTTGTAACGATATTTCACAGAATAACAAATATTTTTGACTTTTCGCGGAAGATGGTCAATTCGTAGCGCGAAATTAATCGGCGTTCAGAACGCATTTTTGTCTCAAACCTTTTCAAACATCGCGACCTTTTTATGTCATTGTCAGAGGACGAAGTTATACCCTCTGCGTTGAAAAAATTAGATCTACTCTTTGTTTAAAAAAAAGGGTAGTCCCCTAATATGTGCCAACTACAGAGGCCCATCCTTGCTGACCTTGATATTCTCTTTCCCTTCGAATCTCTATTTAATTAGTCTCCTCCTCAAAGACGGTCGAGCCATTGACTTGTACCAATGTGGATTTCAACGCGGGAACTCTGGAATGGTGGAATTGAGAAAGCAAAGTTGCTGGAGGCCCGAACACGGGCTATAACAAAAAATAAAATAAAAGAACTTAACAAGCTTATCGGCCATGCGCATAGTTTTGGAGTTATATTGTAACTATTAACACGCATTAAATTTCATTTTCAATTTGAAATATCGTTCGAGTATTTACAAAACTTTCTCAATAACGAAGGAATATTTTGGTTACTATTCGATGTATTGAACCAAAACGTAACTGTTAAAATATAAACACGAAAAAATCGCATTCCTCGATCATTTCATTTGGACTTCCTCTGGACAAACGACTAGCTTGGAATCCTCACACAAGACTGCAAACACAGGAAACTGCACATAGAACTTATTTGACAATCGGTCTAAACTTCTAATCCATTACAAAAGACTGATCTACGTGGCTATAATAAGACCTATCTGGGCAAATGGAGTATCCAATCCTTACAATCCAAAATTCTTCACATAATCCTCAATGCTCCTTACTTTGTCACAGATAAAATCATCCATAATGATCGTATATTGTCGATCTAGCTTACATTATAAACTCTCTAACCACCCAAGCCAACTATTTTCTAACCTTCCTTCCTTCCTCTTCCATTCATGACAATGCTCCGAGATACATGAAGAGAAGACGGTCTTGAGATCTTCTAATTTTAAAATGTTATTAGAGTGCTACCAATGGGTAGTTTCTCTACATAGGTGTATCATGTCATTATAATCTAATATCTAATTTACTAGATATATTTTTTTTGTAAATACAGTTACAAATATCAATAAAAAAATGTAATTACTGTTCGTGATAAACTTTAACTGACATGAATTAAGGTT
Organism: Halyomorpha halys; assembly: GCF_000696795.3. NCBI lineage: Eukaryota > Metazoa > Arthropoda > Insecta > Hemiptera > Pentatomidae > Halyomorpha > Halyomorpha halys. The sequence goes on along the minus strand of NW_027112419.1, from coordinate 934,097 downwards.
TATAGTTGGAGATTCCAAACTTATCTAACTTTGACCTACATTTGGATCCTGGCTCCTTTTTTTTAAACTTCTTTATGTTCAACAAGATTGGAGAAGTAAAAAAAAAAAAATCAGAGTTGGCCAAAGCTATGTTATTTCTGGTCCTAATAACTTATTCACTAATTTACTAATGGCTCTTTCAATGAATATGAAATGATTCCTGGAGTAAGAGATCTGCTAAGGCAACAGTTTGCCCGGAGTTGACAGGCCGGGGCGACCGTCCCGATGTTGAGGAAGTCGTTAAAAATGGAATGATGTTTATTAAAGGGGACTCCCAGGTACTTGCCAGTAGCCGTTTCATTTATTCATGACGAGGCCGGAGAATTGTAAATTTCTCGATGGTCCGGCTGGGAACGTAAAGGACGAATAGGAATGCCTCTAACTGCATTTATAACTCTGCCGAGAACTTTATTACTGCACGGCACTGAAGGCTTTGAGCCTCAGTAACTCTTTAGGAGCTGAATTGTTAAAAGTGAACCAGTATTGTGAGGCAATAAAAATTTTTCTTTAACTTTCCTTTGGAGGAAAAGTGTCAGGAAACTCCGTGCACTGTTATAGCCATGACAGAAAATTATAATCTATAAAATTTATCAATTTTCTTTATTAATTTTAAATATCGATTACTTCACAGCGGTACTAAGTACATTTTCACAAACTTTAGAAATAATACAATTAAAGGTTCGCGCTTTCAGGAAAATTTCAACACTTCAATTAATTTTTCTAAAAGAGAGGACCTTTAATTGTATTTTTTTGTCAAGCTAGCAGAAATGTACTTAGCACACTGCGAAGTAAGAAATCGATATGTGAATTATTAAAAAAAAAATTAAAATCTGTACACCTACAACCCATGAAAGGAATGCAGTGCAGTGCAGTGCAGTGCAGTGCAGTACTTAGAAAGGAAGTACTGTTACTGGCCCAACGGCTGTGCAACGAGGTGATTTGTTCAAAATCACGGTCGACCGCCTGATTTTTACCAAATTAACGGTACCCAATATGAATATGATATGTGAATTATTTTCACTCATATTTATTTAATAGTATGACAACATTAGTTCTCGTTCTGCTTCACTGTCACAAGGAGTAGTCTTTAGGTGTCGTTTAACAAGGTTACGTAATATAATAAAACATTATTTCAATATTTTGAGATCAAGAGTGTTTGAAAACGCTCAAGGTATATTAATGAGCAACTTGAGACATTTAATTTTAAAAACGGTTGTAAAATTCGCTTAAAACAGAGCTCAAATTAACAGACTGACAAATTAAGCTGACTTAATTTTAATATTTTGAGGTCAATTTGTTACAAAATAATCACAAGATGTCAGCGAATAATCTGAGCTATCAAACGTAGAAATCGATCGAACAGTTCAAAAATCGTATCAAACCTACTTACACGTTATGTGACACATTACCAGCACATTATTAGCACATTACCTTCAATAGAAGGATTAAAATGTATACATGATCATTTTTTACATTAATCCTCAATTATCCTCCAAATATGGGATAAATTAGAAGAGACATATTCGAACTATAGGCGTACAAAGTTAAATACGTTTACGCATGCGCAATCAAAAATATTGGGCGGAATGTGGAAAGGATATGGGTACAAGATAACAACTCGCAGGAACTCTGAAAATTTAACCTAAATCGGATTCACGGTTTGATCGATCGTATAAAAAAACCCACAAATTTGACTGCAGATCGACAAATAGTTATGGAACCAAATTTGTTTCTTGATGTCTAAAATCTTTATGACGACATACTTTTTTTGCATTTCATTTATGACTTTAAACCATCTCTGCGTTCGGTTGTAAGGAAGTTTAAGGTTTAGTAAAGTTCAAATAATTTAATTAGGGAACGAACGATAGCCAAAAGAGGTAATGAATTAATAACAACCATTACTAGAATAATTCAATAACGCAAAGGTAATTAATATGATATTTCCTATAATTGTCTTGTTCGAAATTAACAAGGTTAATTTTAAAAACAACTTTATATATGTTTAATCAGATGGAGAAATAATTAGTAATAACCTCACTTTAAAAATAGCTTGTTATAATTCATAAAAAACAATAAATAAAGAGTAGAAAAACTTTGACTTTTAGAAAGCCTTTGCTTTCGACAACCGAGATCTATAGAGGTACTTCTTTGGTCCATTAAACAACTATTGAAAGTAAAGTTAGACTCAATTCCAACGGAGCTTTTTGTATTGGTAACCGGCTCTGCCAATTTTCGTACTCTTTTGTAAAGGCCTTTTAACTACTTCTATTAAATTTCCAATCTCCTCTGGAATTTCGACATCCGAGATGAATTAAGCAGATTTAATATTACTCCTCTTTATAATTCCAGGTGGGGAGGTAGAAGTTGACTTTAGTATTGTTTGTACTAGAGCTTAAAGTTAACGGACTGATCAAACCTATCGAGAACTGAAAGTTTTGGCTGAAGTATTTGAGTCACTGCTTCATAATGTTTAATTCAAACAGTGGAAATTCTATTTGATTTCCTAATTGCGAGTCTAGTTAGTCATCCTCTCATCAGTTACCAAAGTAATACAATGTTCTTTTCTGTCGCTTTGGACGATCACCATATCCGTAATTAACGGTCTGTGGGGAATGGAAGGATTACGAAAACTAAATATTGAGAGTCCCAGAGAGTCAACAAATTGAGAAATGAAAAGTCTTAATTGAACTTAACCATAATTAAATTATATGGGCAGTAAACATGTTTTAACTTTTCTACTATAAACTCAATAACTTTCTTATCAAAGGGCCGTCCGTTGTTCTGGTGGTTAGGCTCAACTACTACGGCCGCCAAAAACCGTTATGATAAGCCAGTGATTCCCATAGTGAGCGTTACCGCCCTCTGGTGGGCGCTGCAGGGATTCATGGAGACGGTGATGACCACAGGTGCTTTTTGGAGCGATGAATAACTTATAAATACAAGTTGTCACGGTCAACAATATGACGAAAATAGAACCGATGATCACGAAATTGGTTGCAACACACCCGGTTCATGATTCTCATTAATTCTACATTATTTTCTGAGTTCAATAAACAGTTTCATAATTTCCAAGTTCAATGTTTCTAATTTACACCTCTCTTTGCTATATTTTACGAAAAAGATAGAAACATTAATACATATATATTTCCTATTAATTGCTATTAAATTATTTTTTTTAAAAGATTTCCAGGAGGCGCTAAGCAATATTTTTCAGGAAAGGGGAGGTAGCACCAAAAAAGGGGTGGTAGGTCAAAATTGTTTAGGAACCACTGCGATACGTCATGACGAACCTAGCTGCCGCAACGTGAACTACTACAGTCATCATATTAACATTGTAATTTAATATATGTACTATTCTTGTATATTTTAAGGTCACACATCAACAACCATATGTTATATTGTAATATACATAAAGGTATTATTAGAAGTAATTAATATTATAATAGAATATTCTGATCCACTAAAAGGAAACGGGAATTGGGAATTATATATTTATCTTTAATTTCACTCTACCTTCTATGGATCTCTGTTCCTTCTTTCCTTTCGTAAGAACTTACGGCTACCGAGCCGTATGGGAACGCCCATAGGACTTAAATGCCCTTCGCGACAGCAGTGTCGTTACTTACGGAGTGAAGTTTCCATCCTTCGAAGACTTCCCATAAGATTCATCCTGTACATTCATCTCTTAGCCTAAGAGATGAATGTACCTAATCTATATGAACACGCATTGCCGAAGTATTCTGGTATAGAGCACCTCATATATTCAATTGGAACCAGAAACATTTAATCTTACACAACCACCTTGTCAACTCCATTTCTTCCAAATATTTGCTGACAAATTCCTATGCGCTGGATTCTAAGACGTGTTTCCAATACCTGGCTGGAGGAAAATCAGATTACTGTCTGAAAGCCCGAGGAACAAACTTTCTTTGACTACTCAGATAAAATGAAAAAATCTAAGTCAGTTTTTTGAAAAAAGTTTCCATTGACATCTATTTTCTTGAAATTTTTCTTTGTTTTCGATAAAAAAGCAATGCCACTCAGAGAGCAAGGTTGCTTGTCATTTTCTTAAATAGCAATTCGATTGGTCGAAAGCAGGTCTTCATCAGGATTGTTGTTTCTGGTTGAGGTGTTAATGTTGAATAACAACATTCGGATTTTGAATCCGAACCAAACACAACAGCTCTGATGATTAGCAGCAGTGTGGTTCGAAATGTTGGCTATCAATGAATAGTCCACACAGCTAACTTTTAATTCACACACGGTTAATTATCAATATATAATTTAATTTTTTTTATCTTGATTATTTACATTTTTATATTATTTAATTTATTTATTTAGTTTATTACATATCCCCTTTTTTTTTATTGTATACTTATTATGGGTAGCTCACAAAATAATATTACTTCTCTATTCTCTGATATGTTGTATTATTTGGCAATATGAAAGCAATCTCTAAAAAAAAAAAGTTATGATCATATTGTTTTTGTACCAATTATCGAAGGTTTTCAATAAACATTTAAGTTTTGATATAAACTGCTCGTCGATTCCGACTATTACAACATTTACTAGACAAACGGTCTAAATTGCCAATCCATTACAGAAGACTGATCTACATGACTATTATAAGGCCTATCTGGTGTTTGGGGGTTCAGCTTTGGGGCTCCACTAAACCATCAAATTCATCCCGAATCCAATCCTTACAGTCCAAAATCCTTCATAAAATCCTTAATGCTCCTTACTTTGTCACAAAACAAGTCATCCATCAGGACCTCAATGTTCCATATGTTCCGATTTGGCCCGAACCAGATACCATTCCTTCCATGATAAACTTCCCAACCACCCAAATCCACTTGTTTCTAAACTGGCTTCTCCTTCATTACATAATAATCGTCCTAAGCGTCTGAAAAGAAGATGGCCTCGAGATCTTCTCCTCTAGAAATGTTATTGGAGTTCTATCAATGGGTAGATTCTCCACCTGTTTGTATCATGTCTCTGTATCACCTACAGCAAATTAACTTGTATATATTTTTATACAGTTGTAAATAACAATAGATCATTTTAATTATAAATTAAAAGGGGGTCAAAATGTTTGCAATATAATAATAAATAAATGAAATAATGGGTAAAAACGGAAAGACAATTAAAAAAAAATTAAAATTCTTAGTTGTGTTGAGAAAATTAAAATTGATTTAAAATAAAAAACATTCTCTTAAATACTTATTTAGGGTAATTACACTCACTCTCCGTAACTCTGAACCAATAATTGCAATGCTAGTAAAAGCAAAATTTAAAAATTAATAAATACTTTATTTTTTATTTTAAAATAAATATTTTGAAAATTTAAGCAATTAAAACTTATGAAAAAATTAATTTGCTAACTATTCGTTTAACACACTAGAAAAGAATAGCATACTAAGCATTGATCACAGAGAACAGTCAATGAGAGAACGCCCACACTCTTAGTCCAGGTCAACCTTACCCAGCTCCTAACCCAGTCCGTAATAACTGTTTCATTCTCAATGAATAATGCGGTAACGCTAATCCCTCCATACTTATATTTTGCCCTAAATTTATTTCGCCATTTTATGATCAGAAAATGGTCATTAGATGATAATTTCTGTTTACTTGTAATTACGCGATATTAATCTATTACAATCAACTAACAATACTTAGTTGTTTAATCAAAACATCAAATTAAAAGTGAAATACTCAGTTTGACCCTTAGACTGTTCAAACACTTCGAAAAAGAACATGTCTTATTCGGCACATCGATCAAAATTCATGGACTTAAAATTAATTGTCCCTCCAACACGAATTACTACTGTAATGTATGATTAAGGGAACATTTAACTAGAATTTTTTTTTTAATTTAGTCCACGATTTCTCTGGTGAAAGACCAGTTAAGAGGACTCCGAGTGGTAACAATTATCATGGAGTCAGCCTATAAATTGTGTTATTTGATTTATGGTTGATTTCAAAATATCGATTAGAAATTATAATTATAAAAACAAAATAAGTGATTCGGCTTAGGAGTCTCTTGGACCCTGTGAAGTCGTCACTCATAATCATTAGCAACGACTAAAATATAAAAAAAAAAAATAGAAAAAGTTTAAACACAAATTGATATAAAATGTTTTAATACAATTACACATAGAATTGTGATAATAATGATGGGAAGAAAGTTGACCGTGGATAATATGTATGAAGAGAATATGGTTGGGGTGCGGTCAGAGAATAACACAAATAAGTTGAAAAACTGTTTAATAGTGCCAATGTTTCGACCAGAATTTTCAGCCTTCATCCAGGGCTCAGAACAAAGAGCAATATAACAACCAATAAATAAATAAAAAAGAAAAAATATACAGAATGATTAAAGTAAATAATTTTACAGAATGAAAATTAATAAAAATAAAGTAACGTAAGTAGTGTAAAATAAAAAGTATATATAGGTAATTAAATATTTAAGTAAAATAAAATAATTAAGGAAATGATAATAGAATTTTATATAATGCAAAGAAACAAAGAAATATGAATATAGAATAAAGAAACAAAATATAAAGTTTTTTTTTTTAAATTTATTTATTGTTATTTACAACTGTATACATATATACACATCAAGTAAATTTCCTGTGAGCTATATTATGACATGATACAAACATGTGGAGAATCTAAACATTGATAGAACTCCTAAAACATTTCTAAAGGAGAAGATCTCCAGGCCATCTTCTTTTCAGACCCCTACGAGGATTATTAGGTAGTGAAGGAGAAGCCAGGTTAGGAACGAGTTGGAAAATATAAAGTTGAGTTAGACAAAAGAAATGATTAGAAAATATGAGAACAATAATATGTGGTGAACATAACTAATAGCGTGGGTAAGGAAAAAAAAGAAAACAATAGAGAGGGAGAAGGGGGGTATAAGAAAAATTATTTTCCACAACTTTCATAACTTTTTTTTTTTATTAATTGTCGTTCTGTACAATTATTTACTTTAATCATTCTATATATTTTTTCTTTTTCTTTTACTCATTGGTTGTTATCGCTCATTGTAACGCTCTTTGTTCTTAGCCCTGATAAAGGCTAGAAAATCTGGCCGAAACGTTGGCACTATTAAATTTGAAAGTTTTTTCAATTTTTCTGTTATTTTCTTACCATACCCCCAACCATATTCTCCTCATAAATATAAAATAGTTCTGGATTATAGGACTATAAAACATACTTGCATATTCAACTTTTTTTTTTTTCTGGCATTTATCATAGTAATTTTGTACCTCTGAAGATTTTTTCTAGTCTGGAAACCATTTTTTTTTTTTTAATTACAGTAGTTTATGCTTCACGGTAAAATTTCACTGTAATTTTGAAATCACCCATATATTTTTTAAGTGGTTATTTAAATTTTTTTCGTTTTTGTTCGTTAAATTCACAGATTTTGTTATTTTTTTTTTATATTTTAAAAAAGGTTATATTTTTTGAAAGAATTAATACCTAATCCTTTTTGGAGAGAAATGAATGGGGTTCACTAAACTTTCGAATTCCTCTAGTATCCAATCATTGCAATCCAAAATCCTTCGTAAAATCCTCAATGCTCCTTACTTTGTCAGAAATAAAATCATACATAAACACCTTAATGTTCCATATGTAACAGATCTAACCCGAACCAGATATCACTCCTTCCATTACAAACTCCTTAACCACCCAAACCCACTAGTTTCTAACCTTGCACCCTCTTCCATTCCTGACAATCCTCCGAGGCGCCTGAAAAGAAGATGGCCACGAGACCAGCTAATGTAAAATGTCATTACAGTGCTACCAATGGGTAGTTTCTCTACAAGCCTGTAACATTCCAATTTAACTTAGATCAGATTTACTAAATGTATTATAATGTACAGCTGTAAATAGCAATAAATAAATATTTAAAAAAAAGATATCGTCAACGATTCGACCAGAATTTCCAGCCTTCATCCAGGGCTAAGAACAAAGGGCAAGATAATAACCAATAAATAAAAAAAATATATATATACAGAATGATTGAAGTAAATTGTACAAAATGAAAATAAAGTAATGTAAACAGTGTAAAATAAAATTATATATAGGTAATTAAATATTTAAGTAAAATAAAATAATAATATAATGTATTATAATGTACAAATAGCAATAAATAAATAAAATTTAAAAAAATCCTGGTAGAGGAAAATGCTTTAATCTGGAATGCTGCCCAAATACATCGGGTTGCTAGAACACACAACATTCTCATCAATCTAT
>NW_027112419.1:921560-925739 GCF_000696795.3 Halyomorpha halys | reverse complement strand
ATACAAAAAAATCTTTTCCAGACTTTTTCTTTTTTTCAAACAATGACTATAAAGTAAATAAAATGTATTTCAAATATTATTATTTTTTTAACCATTTTATTTATTTTCTTATACATATTTTTCCTCCTTTTTTTCTCGCGCAAAAACATATTACATTTTTTCGATTCATTCTTATGGATTTGCCATTTATACGTCACTTTTTGTGAGTGAGTACACTTGTGTGTGTACTTTACTATACAGTTGTTAAAAATAAATTATGAAAAAATCTTATAAAAAAAATATGTGATGGATAACAAACTTAAGTAAAAAAAAAATAATGAAATACAGTTTCAATTAATGTTAAGATTTTTATCATGATGTGATGCAAGACATAGTTCAGTTCACCTTTTCCATTCGAAACATAAAACACAATATTCAAATTATGGCAACTTAGTAGATCAAAACTCCAACTTCTCGGAATTCTCGAAACGCTAATTCCAAAATCGGTTTGTTTCGAAAGTGGGACAGAGTTCAAAACCCACACATTGATAACTTCATCTCATTAGAGGCCTCACAAAATTCTGCCGATTACAGTACACCATTGAAGCGGGAGCCTACAATAGACTTACGTGAATCTTGGGGATCCAGGTGGCTCACAATGAGACGTTGCCTCACGACACAGCACTACTTAGGCCGCAGCCCGGGACTTACTCCGACTTTCATTGGACTTGTAAAAGGCCTTCTCGGTCCGGAGTTAAATGAACTTTCCTAAGTCAATAGTGTGCGCCACGAGATGCCGTCGCCTCGAATAAGGTTCCCCATTTAGTTGCAAAAGCTATTAAGAGCATGTTCCCCAACTATGTGTAGAGTTCAAATTGCACGACTTTAACTTATTATTCCTAGCCTTTCATGTCTTCCACAAATTATTTCGAAAATTGGCAAAGGTCCCCTGTTTTCAAATGTGATATCATCTATTCAAACAAAGGGTAAAACATTTACAAATAAGTAGGAACTATTGTTGAGGAATATTATTTGTATACTGTACCCGTTAGAGCACATTATAAATCATTCCTTAATTAAGAACGTAAAACACGATCAATAACTTCTCTGTATGTTTACGATTAAAATAAATTATAAAAAGCTATTAATAAATACTCAACTTTCAGCTCACATTCAGACTTCTTCATTGTATATTTTTGTAATAATAAAGATGAAAACCATAGAAGTACGTTAAATTCAAAGCATGATAAAAACGAAGATTATCAAAAGTGTAAAGTAAAATACATTCAATTAACTGGTTATGTGAATATTCAAAATAAACTTACAAATAATAAAGAAATATATTAAAACTAAAATAATTAATATCAATGAAGCATCGTAGCCTGTAAAGAATAGAAACAAACAGGAGTGATAGTTTTTTGTTTTGTTTTTAGTAAATAATAATAAAAAATTAAAATAAATCAAATAAAAAATAAGTCATCTAGAAAACAATCACAAATAACCTCCTTCCTGGTCATTTCTGTTATCCGGGAGTGGAGGGTTATCTACAGGATACCACCCTATTCTAATCACGGTGGGGGTTAGGCCTCATTCGAACCAGCGCCGCTTCAGTTCCGACGTTGCTAAGATCTACACCCCAATTTTTCTCTTATGTTTCGGTCCTTAATCCAGTTTCAAGGAAAACATAATTTGATAGATTCAAGTTTAAAATTTTTCAATTACAAGATATCGTACCGAAGTTAACTCATTTAGAACAAATATACTAATTAATTATATTTTTATAACATCCTTCATAAACTATTTGACATACTAGCCGCTTTATCATCACAGTTTAAATAATAAAACAATTAGAGAAAAATAAAAAAAAAATTAAAAGAAGGTATCATCTTTTTGTGTTATATTTTTATCAGTAATAATAATTCCATATGAATAAAAAGTTAATTATGAAAAACTTACTACTACATTAGAATTACATGAGTTTATTATTTTACATCAAAATATTTTCAGTCAACTGCTATCAGAACTCTATTTCCCGCCCGAACACCGAAGGTTTTACCCAATTTCCCTCCACATGGTGAGCTAGCTAAGAACATGGAGAACAGGTCTCCAATTTTTGATAAAAACAAAATTCCGTTTATTTTTTATAATACACCATTTTAAAAGTTTGACATTCATATATTTTGCTAAATAATCATCACTTCGGTCTGTGCATTTCCAAAGACACTGTGACTGTTCGTAAGGTCATAATGTAATAGTCAAACGACTCGTCCTGTATTGACTATGCACAAGAATAAATAAATGTTCGAGATGTAAAAGTGATCTCTCTCTCTATATATAAAAGAGAGCTATTGAAACTTTGTTCTACATGGACTTTGTTATTTCTTAACCGATTTATGTGGAACTTTTTGCTATATGTTCCATTTCACGTTCAGAAGGTTAAATGATATGATGAAATCATGAGATTTTTGAGTAGAAAAAAAATTATGAACAGAATTAAGCGGGATGTTCGGAGTAAAGTAGTAGATAAATATTTTCCTTAGAAAAAAAAAACAAATTCGTTTTCAGGGTTGTCCCAAAGTACTAAATACCATTTTTGGAAGAAATTAAAATTTATTCATTTTTCACTTTGATTCCATCCGTGCATTTTTCACATAATCGTTAATAGCTCCACACCCTTTTATCCGATTGTCACGTTAATAAAACCGTTGGAAAGCTGAATGTCTGCTCTTATACCCGAAATCGATAAAAGTTAAATTTGAAAAAAATTCACACGTTTTATTTTATACCTCTGGTTCTAATTTGTTTTATTAGAAGCGCTTTGTGCCTTTTGGTGCAGTTTTTAGAACCCTAAAAAACTGCCAAGTTTGTTGAAGATCGGTCGAGCAGTATTGAAGTTATTTCTATTTTTTAGATTTTTAAAAAGAAAACAAGGCCGATGTAGGGCGAAAATTCCGGACAATTTGATTTTCCGATTTTTCCGAAAATTCGTATATCGGGGTTTCTCGAGGTGCTGAAAACGAATATCAACTTTGTTTCACTCCTAAAAATTCTTTTTATAGTAACTCCTTCTGAATTTTTTCAATATTTCGAAAATTACGAGGCACAGGAAGAGTTTTTCTATAAAAACTATTTATATTGTAGATAGTATGTATCTGACAAATAAAATTGCATCAAAGAAGAAAAACAAAATCTCCAAAATCGGACCAGTATTAAAGATGATACGGCAAAGTTAGATTTCAAATACGTAGCCATGGCTACCATGTTATCACAGCATCTTTTCTATCTCTTCTCTGCTCTATAAATGTGAAAGAGAGCTATCGAATTTTTGTCCTCTGTAGACTTTGTTATAGCTGGATCGATTTACAAGGGGTATTTTTTTTAATTTGTCCACAATGAACTTATGAATTAACGGACCGATTTACTTGGAGGAAGCATTGCTAGTATTATGTAAAATCACATAAAGTTCCCTTTCCTATTTCTAAAAAAATATAAATCTTAATTTTGGGGTAATCCTCTTATTACAATATTCCTTGATGAGAAACTTCTAATATCCAAACTTCTTAATTCAGAGGCGCTACAGCCCGTTGTAGTCTTGCTTTTCCCGCTGAGCTTCCGCCAGGTGTTCCGGTCCCGTGCCGACGCTCTCCAGTTTCTTATTTCCAGCAGTATTCTGGCATCCAGAGTTTTCGATGTACTTTTCTCTAGCTCAGTAGAGGTTTCCTTCTAGAATTCTTCTTGAGGTATCACCCATATTCATCCCGGTAACGTGTCGAGGCCTACGAAGACGTCCAATCTTTGGTTAAGTTGATTATATTAGTTTACCTAAATATCCTACATTCCTACATCCTACATTTCTTTATATTATTTACCTACATTTCAGTGTTCACCATCTATGACTGGGCCAAAAATTCCTTCATAATGAATCAAGTGACGAAATCGTGGTTTGGGGTGGATGGTAACTATAATAGAGTGTGTGTAAAAGTGTTTTCAAATCTTATCTTAAATCATGAGAGATAGTTGACCGTGGATGATAAATGAGGAGAAGATGGTTGGGGGTGCGGTCAATGAAAAACACAAATAAGTATGATTAACTTATTTTAATGTGCCGACGTTTCGGCTAGAGTTTCTAGCCTTCTTCAGGGCTAAAAACAAAACAAAACAGGGCTGAAATAAGTTAATCATACTTATTTGTGTTTTTCA
>NW_027112419.1:915805-917490 GCF_000696795.3 Halyomorpha halys | reverse complement strand
CTACCTAAGTCAGCTGTGCTAAACAGTCACCAATTTATTACTTATAATGGCTAATAATTTGGCTCTCACCTCACTATTTGCGAACTTAAAAATGTTCTCCTGTTTATAAATATACTGTTCACAAAATTTAATTGCTGGCTTCAAAAGACTGCCGAGATGAGAAGGCAACAAAGGCAGAGCGACTCGGACACTGTTCTGCATTAGCGGCCATGACACCTGAACACCTATATATATATACACCTATATATTTATTAATTAAGATTACTTGTGTCCTACAAAACTATTACAAATGCTGAATTCCTTTCCAAAGGCTTTTGTGTTTACCAGTTTACCAATTATATATTTTTATATTTAAATATTATTACCATTGAAAATATATAATACAATAAGGGATGGTATTGGCAAATACAATAGTATATAAACTGTATCAAGGAACTAAGTATTTATTTACATAATTTATAAAATGATTACTATGAAATGATAAAATGATTGAATGATTCAGATAAACAAAATATTAATTACATTAAAGAGGAGAGAGAAATACTTTATTCATGCTGCCCAAATATATCGGGTTGCTACATTACACAGCATACTGATCAATCCGTGACTGTACAAATATAAGTTACATATTTTTTACATGATATAATATAATACATAGATAACATTTTTTTTTCGTCCACAGTTTTCTTTTACTTTTCTTTTACAATTAATACCAGTCTACAAACTAACTACAAGTTTTTCGATTTATTCCTTTTTCTTTTTCTTTCCCTTCCATTTCACAACCCCTATTTCATTTGATCAACAAATTCCCTTATATAACAATGCTAATACATATCTGTGAATAACTGCTGAGTTGAGATGCTTGTCGTGGTGTGTCGTGACGTATTAGCCCTGGCGTTCTAGTTCTGATCAGTCCTTTTCGTCCAAGTCCTTGCTCTTCTGAGCTGCTGTGTTCTGTGTTTTGTATCCGCTTCTCTGCTGACCAGTTTCCCTGAATCTTCGTTACCTTTTCAGAATCTTATTTCTCATTGGCTATTATTAGCCACGCCCAAGAAGATGACGGTACAAGGGGCTACAAGTGTTTTGAACAGGTGTTGAGTATACTTGACCTGCTGTCTACCGACAAAGATACCTGTTTTAATAGATTTGCTGAGAAAGGTTGTATCCATTAACTAGCTGCTATATGTGCCTCTTTGTTGACAGGTATCGGCCCATATGGCATAGACTAATATAATATCACATGGGTTAGTACATATCAATATACAAATTAAATCTGCACCGTCACAACGTATGAAGGGTCAAGGGTGCAGTATTTTTTAAGAAAGCTCTGTTACTAGATCAACGGTTGTGCAACGGTTTGATCAAAATCATTCCCAACCGCCATATTTTTACACTTCATGAGATTAGACTCCGGAGGGCTCCCAAACTCACAGGGCTGACTCACGGCTCGAATGATACAGATAATAATTATCTGCCCTAACTTGACTATACTACGTGGTTTAACTATTATATAACAACGTATTTAGTGATCATCGTATAATATTTCGATGTGCTCTCACTTCGAATAGAAAAATTTTCTTTTTTTTTTTAATTATTTATTTAATGTAATTTACAACTGTACAAAATAATACAATTGGTAAATATGTAGTATGTTTCATATACACTTGAAAATCTTGGGAAGGAAC
>NW_027112419.1:914357-915755 GCF_000696795.3 Halyomorpha halys | reverse complement strand
CAATGAAAAACACAAATAAGTATGATTAACTTATTTTAATGTGCCGACGTTTCGGCTAGAGTTTCTAGCCTTCTTCAGGGCTAAAAACAAAACAAAACAGGGCTGAAATAAGTTAATCATACTTATTTGTGTTTTTCATTGACCGCAGCCCCAACCATCTTCTCCTCACTTATCTTAAATTATTAATTGTATTTTATATAAAAAGATTATAGGAGTAAATTAAATATAGTTATTAGTTAATATTCCCATCCGTGTAGTTTCATGAATTAGAGGAAATCTATCTTTGAAGACAGTACACATATGTACAACATAACTACAGGCGAAATGCAAGAGTTGAATATTTTGACGGTGTTGATTATAACGTGCGAGAATTTCACAAATCTTGCCTTCTTAATAACTTCTTGACTTCACAAACAATTAGCATGATAGCTTACCTTGATTGTCAATAATAGCTATTAAACACTCGACTGGTCATTAGCAAAGACAAGGATCGGTAGAAAAGAGACATTAAAGTTTGTCCTCTTTGGAGCCGCACCATTTCGAAGACTTTGAGAAGGATCAGGAAGTCTTAAGGCTTTGAGAATCTTCCAATATTCTTTTCTTTTTTGTTTAAAGTTTTTACTCTCTGAGGATAAACATATTAATATTTGGATTATTACTAATAGATATATTAGTTCGTTAAGTATGGATTAGTGTTAATTACTCGACTACCATCATAGGGCAATGAAGAGGCTCCGGTAATGAGGCACATATTGGCAATCGGACGAGTCAATCGGTCCTCCTGTTGGCCCATTAAGAGCTAGGGATTGGTCGAGCTCAATCAGTGCTGAGATTGGCGTCTGTGGTGTTCTAGTCTGTGCTCAATAGAACTACTCCCTTCTAGCAGTTCTGTCAATAACGTCGTACAAGAAATTATTTTCTAAAATCATAAAAAAAATTAAGGAGATCCGTACTTTCAATAATGTTACACTGTAAGTTCTAATGAAATCAATTTGGATGGTCGACTACTCATCCAAAGTATTTCCTGTCATTTGCTCCCTGCAACATAAACAAATTTATACAACGATCATTGTACCCAAGTACTTGTTAAATCTTATCATTTGTTTTTTGATTTACGATAAAAATGATGAATTTCCCTATAGCAATTTATTAGATTAACATCATAATAATGTTTTTGGTAAAAGTAATGTAGTACAATAAAAGTTTTGGTAATACAGTGTAATAAAGTTTTCTTTTTTTTTTTACTACTTTTATACTTAATTTTGCTATGTATACTGTCGTCCAGGATACCAGGATAATCGCTGAAGTCAATTATCCAACACACACACAGAGAAAGAAATTTATTCAATCATGCTGCCCAAATACATCGGGTTGCTACATTACACAGCATACTGATCA
>NW_027112419.1:904695-909632 GCF_000696795.3 Halyomorpha halys | reverse complement strand
GATTTTGGATTGTAACGATTGGATGCGGGAAGAATTTGATGGTTTGGTGGAGCCCCAGAGCTCAATTCCATATGTCCAAATTGGTCTAATTATTGTAGTGTATACTAATTTTTTGTAGTAAATAGGAAGTGAATAGAAAACTTAAATCTTGAACGGTTAGAGAAAATTCAAACTAAATGGCGAGTTGAAAACTTGAAACTTAGAAAAGAAAATGAAGCACAATATAGCGTAAAATCAAAATAAATGAATTAAAAGGCTCAAATTGATGTTTGGTTTATATGAAACTGGAGACCAAGTTGAATATTTGGTCAACGGCGATTTCAAAAAAGAATGCGAATTCTGCGGTGTTTTGACGTTCGAAGGAGAAAGTCTACATCAAAATATAGAGTGATTATTATAACATATACAACTACAGAATACATGTAAATTACAGTTATATATTTTGAGCAACAAGTAGCAACAATTAAAGGAAATGGGAGATTATCTATTATTTATTATTTTATTAAGGTATTCAACTTACCTTCCAATTTATATTTATTTTGTGTTTGGAATAGTCTTAACATTTATTTTAAAAATTACTTATCCAGTAACAATCGTTTCAATAAACCTTAATAAAAATTACCTTAATTATGTACTTTTGTGGCTTCGTAAGATTTTTTTAAATTTATATTTATTCCTCTTGCACGCCTCAAATGCAGATAAAATATGAGTTAATTATTTTATAGATAGTATGGGATCAGCTACTGGTTAGTTATTTCCTTTAAGAAAATTTCCAATAACACCAGACTGATTTTTTAATGAAACATTGTATTTCCCCTTAGTTCAAAGCACGCATTCAACTATTCTAACATAATTATAAAATAAATTAAATGTTTGTTTTAGAATAAATTTTAAAAGGACCTCTCAGTTTTTACCCTTGTTTACGAGGGCAAAGCGTTCTGCGCAGTCTTTTTATGTTAGAGTGGTTTAATATTTTATTTTCCAATTTTTCCTCGAGACTAGTGAAATACCTTCATATTCTAAACAGTTTTTATTAAAATCACATTAATAATACATTCTTCTTCCTGACATTTCTTTTTTATGTGTGTGATACTGGAAGTATTTGGACATCGGATAAGTCAATAAATTTAAATAAAACTTTTATAATAAAGTGAATATTTAAAAATGATAAATATGGGATATGCGAGAGGGAAATAGTGTGGATAAAATTGATCTTGTTAAGGACAAAATAAAAAGGAAAAAAATAAAAAATATAACGTTACTTAAATTATTTTTAAAAAAACAAAACAATATATTGCAGTATATATCTTTTATTTGTATCGGTATAAATTGTTAATTTGTAAATTTTTCACTTTGTAATTATATGTAACTTTCTCACTTTGTAACTTTGTTAATATGTAAATTGTTATCTACTAACTTTGTAAATTCAGTGTAAATGACCCTAGTGGTTGAAACACTTAAATAAATAAATAAATATCTTTTATTTTCTTAATTGCATTTTATTAGTATTTATATCTTATAGAATAAAATCTATTAGTATTATGCTGTATGTTATACCAACCCAATATATTTGGGTACCTGGATTATTAAATAAAGCATTTCTCTCTATTTGTTTCTTTTGCTTTTTAATTATATGTTTTTTACATTTATATCTCAAAGCAATTTTTTTTAAAAACTTTTTTTATACAATTTCAATTTAAAATTTTGTTAAATTAATCTTCTACAGTCACATATGGTGACGGTAGCAGCGTAGTAACGCGCTGCCAACCCAAAGGTTGCGAGTTCGAGTTCCCGTCCCATCCGGGATTTTTTCAAGCATGTAATTATATAATACTCAATCACATTCTTCCACCGGGCATTTATGAGACTCGTTATCCTATGGATGGCACTCACAAAAATATGCGTGGGAATGACGTACCCACCCTATGAAAACCACGTCATGAAACGCGCGATACCCTTAGTACACCGCGCGAGGCTTTGGACCTCCACAGTCTGTCGCGCCAATAATAATTCTTCTACACTCATAGATGGTCACTATTGTGTTGTCATTTATTTCCCGTGTCTGTTACATGTACACAAAAAACATCAGAACAGTGAGCATCTGTGAGTGTAGAAGAATAATATTTAAAACATAAATTGTGTAAGAAAGGTTTTAAAAAAGTGACTATTATACAAATAGTTTAACGAAACATAGAATTAAAGAAAAATATGCCATTAATGAGAAATTATTGGAAACAATTGTTCAGAGAAAAAATTTCATAAATAGTGCCTTCGAAAAGAAAATTACTTAATTAAGTTTTACATTATATTTTTTTGTATAATATAAAAGAAATGTTTATTATTCAGCTTGATTTCAGGATGATAACAGATGTATAAAGAGGCCTTTAAATCCCAGAGGAGCCGACAGCCCAACAAATTTACACTCGGATAGCATTGTTCTCCCGAAGGAAATTCGACCGTTAGGGCTGGAGTTATGCAAGGCCGGCTCCCCGGTGTAATGAGAGAGAGGACATAATGAATACCTAAAAAGGCTACTAATATTTGAATATATTTCATAAGACAAAGCTGTGGAGGAGAGGTTCGGAGGTTAAAGGGGGGGGCATTTGGAGGGAGCATTAGTCACACCGGGGCCAGGCTTCAGCAGCCAAGATAGAAAATTCCTTTGAAATATTATTATTCAATAACTCCAAATTGCATCCCCCTTCCCTCCATCGGTAAAGGGACCGATGAGAGACAATTCAGGCAAAATAATGGCACGAGTTCTGGGAGGAAAAGCTGCGCGTTGTACGGTCCAATGCCTCCGGGGTCTGATTACAGGACGGAGCATCAGTAATTTATTTTTAACTATATAGATATGTGCTAATCCACACAAGCGTATCTTTCTGTCCCAGGACATAATCGATCTGGTCGATAAATCGATTTGTATCCTTTATCACACAGCTCTACTAAAATAGCATACTTAGTTCTGACTACATTTTGACACAAAATCTTTCTGAATATAGGCAGAGTAAACAGTATTTAGTGCACTCTAACATATTACACAACGGCAAATGCTCACATGAGGAATATACAATTGTCAACACTCAATATTTGACTGTTGAACAATAATTGAAATAGTTACAACAATGCCAGTCTAAACAATTAAATAGACAGCTGATGGGAGATTAAGTTAATGTTCAATATAATTTTTAATATTAGATAGTCGCTCAGTAAACAATCCAATGATCACATTTTGTTTTATTATATGACCTACACTTTATATAATTTATTAAAATACAATTACCTTAAGGTTAAAGAAATTAAGAAATAAAAACGCAGTAGTTCTTAAACCCTGTCTTTAGCGTTTATATTTACGTTTATGTTCAGTAAAAAAATAAAAGAAAGTACATCAACAATTGTAAATTACTAATTATGAATTAGTTTCATTTATAATTTATTATTAATAGAGAGAACAGTCAATAAATAAATGAATATTTTAAAATTATTTTGACACTTACTAGATAAACGGTCCAAACTTCCAATCCATTACAAAAGACTGATCTACATGACTTTAATAAGACCAATCTGGACTTAAGGAATAAAGATTTGGGGCTTGACTAAACCATCGAATTCCTCTCGAATCCAATCCTTACAGTTCAAAATCCTTCGTAAAATCCTTAATGTTCCATATGTTGCCAGAACAAGATATGAATCCTTCCATGATCCAACTTCCCAACCACCCAAACCCACTATTATTACCTGATAATCCTCCTAGTCTTCTGAAAAGGGAATGGCCTCGAGATCTTCAGCTCTAGAAATTTATTGTAGTTCCATCGATGGGTGGATTCTCCAGATATCTGTATCATAATATTGTTTAAATAACATCAAATTTACTTGTTGTATCTATGTTAATACAGTTGTAAACATCAAGAAATAAATTTGAAAAAAAATTGTACTTACTATATCATAATAAAAATGATCTGCATAAATAATATAATTTATCAACAAAAAACTCGAGCCATTGACTATTTTATATTGTAAATTATGTAGTTAGTTCAGATGAATTTTATTGTAACATATTACGTAAGTACAAAGATAAAGAAAGTTTATTATTGTATTTTGAGAAGGGTCTTGATTTCCATTCACATGCAAAACATCCCGTTGCTTAGAAGAGATAGAAGTAGAATATAGAAATATTTCGGTAGCCGAGTTTATTTTTTAAATTAAAATATTTTTTCTCTTAAAAAACAAATTCCTAAAGATTCTTTCAACAATTTCTGAAATCACCTTTTAAAAACCATAAAAAAGAAAAAATTCAGTAAGCATATTTTACGACCAAAAGCCCCAGTAATTTATATAAGTTGTACTGATATAGATTTCACTTGTTTCCAAATTCCTTAATCCTTCCAAACAGGTATATATTCCTTAATTTTTAACAGTTATCGGAACTTTTTTGGCATAATTGACCTTATAGAAATACATTTCTTTCCATCACTTTACCAATTAAAGATTCGTTTTTGAAAAAAAATGTTGTCTCTTTTTTACGTCTTATTTTTGATACGAAAGCGAGAAAGCACACTAGACAGTCATTGGAATAGTATCACGGTTGCATGAGAGTTATACCTAATATGTTGGCTAGAGCAAAGAGGAGCGAATTAAGAAGTAAGAAAATAAATATTTTCTCACCGGAATCACTACTTGGGAGTGGAAAACTTCACTGATTTCGAAATTTTGAGTTGTTTAATTGAAAAGAATCAGAAATGTGGGTCTATAAGAACATATTCACTGGATGGACGCAGAAAAGGGATGAAGAAACTGTCGGGATTGTGTCTTGTCTTAGGCGATTTCTCCAGCCTGATATCTCATTACAGAAGGCCCACGACAAGGCGTATTCAGTTAGGGTTAAGAAAGGAAGGCCGTGCCAGGGGATGAGCCCTGGACACTGACTAGGTAGAGGA
>NW_027112419.1:899622-901420 GCF_000696795.3 Halyomorpha halys | reverse complement strand
TTTATAATTACATTTTCACATATTACATATAAAAATATATACATTTTATACAGGAGATCGTATTTTTATAATAATAACATATATACAATTGTACAGCTTCTTAGGCGCTTGTAGTGATGGCCCCTGGTGGGATATAGCGGTACTACGTGCTGGCTTGGGTACTACGTGCTGGCTGGCTGTTACAAAACTAACGAAGAAACGAGATGTGTGGTCTCAGTAGCTGGAGATACTCCTACGCAGAAATACTGAAGGAAGAGAAAAGGAAAAAAATTACTCACTTGTCTTTCTTTTCGTTTTTTTCTTTTTATTTTTTCAGTTACCAAGACGCTACATTACACCTATTTAGGAAATTTAAAGTAATATCGAACGAATCAATTTTAATATATAGTAACATACAGTCGATCCGTTTCTCGTTAGTTAAATTTTAATTAAAAATTCCAACTAAAATACCTGAAGGTAAGAAGTATTTATTTATAACAAATTAAGAACTAACACCGCATGTCTATCACAAATTAAGAAAAAAAGTTGGAGTTGTTGTTGTTGGGAGTTGATTATAAATTTTAAAAAAATCAAATGTAAAATTAACTAAAACCTGCTGTCGATGGTTAAAAAACGTCGATTAAATACATAGGCCAGAATAGATTTCTCAAAATTTTTATTTTGCTAGTGAATAATGTAACCCTGGACCGTCATGCCAGCAAGGTTGTTTCTGCGGAAATGAGATTCCAACGGAAAATATTAGGAAAAACCAGGCGAGACCGAATAAGGAATGAAAGGGTATGTGAAGAACTAGGAGAAAGATCCGTCCACGAGATTGTTGATTGAAGAGGAAAGACAGCTGAAATGGTTCGGGCATGTTGGCAGAATGGGAGATGACCGTAAAGCTAGCTGGCGCTTCTAGAAGCAAGACCGAGAGGAAGGTGACCTCAAGGCAGGCCAAGGCTCATGTACGCTGACCTGATTGAGAGAACTGGCACAGGCGAGAGGAGATGAGAAGGCTCGCACAGGACAGGCTCATTGTACAAGATGGTCAGAGGAAGCTACTCCACGCTTAGCAGCACACAGGAGGTAGTGAGAGAAGAAGTAAATAATTACTTATATTTCAAGGTATGAAAATAATTGTTACATTTTTTATTCGTTTAGAAGTAAAATCTACAAAGAAAGCTGTTTTTAAAAATCATTCGCATCAAAAAAATTTTTTTTGCGTATCTACAAGTGTAAGTAGTGGATACAATTTGACATTTGCGAAAAAATCTATAAAATTTACTCGTTTTTTTTTCTTGAAACACCCTTTTAGAACAATATGCAGGGTGTTTCCTCTACCTTGGCGTGACTCTGGTCAGGCATCTCACATTCTACGGTCACGCCAGGGAGAGACTCAAGGTGCCCAGAATTAAATCGTAGAGGTTGCACTGCAACAATTTCTCTCTACATCTCAAGGTGTAAATTTACAAGGCTATAATAAGACCAACTCAGCTGTATGGCGCACCGCTAATGAGGCATCTCTTCAAGATAAAGTTCCATGAATCCACTGGCATTTGTCACATTTGTTAAAACCACCTTCATTGGACCCAGCTAATTACCTTATAATGCCATTAGGCAATCGAAAGGATAATCTTTAATGAATACATAACTCATTCCTTGTCCGTAATTGTTTGTAAATGATGGGAGAACGAAATCAATACTTTTTTTTTTTTAAATTATTTATTTAATGTAATTTACAACTGTACAAAATAATACAATAGGTAAATATGTAGTATGTTTCATATACACTTGAAAATCTTGCCACCCATTGGTG
>NW_027112419.1:886506-899293 GCF_000696795.3 Halyomorpha halys | reverse complement strand
AATTGGTCTAATTATTGTAGTGTATACTAATTTTTTGTAGTGAATGGGAAGTTTAGAGCGTTTGTCAAGTAAGTGTTGTAGCAATCGGAATCTACGAGCAGTTTCTAGTCGTTTCAGTCGTGTGTGGATTCCAAGTAAGTCTCATGTCAAGATGGAGTCCTAAGTATCGAATCTGTTCAACAGGCATTAATCAATACTTAAAAATTAATTTTTTAAAGATTGAAAAATGATTTGTAGGCGCAAAATTAATTAAATTGCCATAAAAAAAATTAATATACGGCGGGCGGACATGAGACACCAAATAAGGCGGCCATTACATCCATATACTTCCTCTTAGGGGTCAGCTGTATCCGGCCAGATCGGGGTGGCACTGATTTGTAGCCCATCTGCCTCCTGAATCACCATTACTAATCGATATTTAGTGCTCCGGGCAACGACTTGAGCGTTTCCGATTGCGTTTGTACACTTTTATTGTTATGTTTATTTACCGGAAGAATGGGAGGATTCACTCATTTTACGTTTTTTAACAGAAACTAAGCCCACCAGTATAAGGCATTGATTTCAGTACTGTAGTGTTCATGAAATGGTACCTAGAGTTTTATATATTATAAATTATTTCAAAATTATTTTAAAAATCTGCCACTACAAATTATTTTCATGATCCTAATCTCTTGCCTGGACCATGAGCAAACATATACATCGTTTTTACTTTTTTTATTAACTCCTTATCTATGGCATTCTCTAGAAAAAGTCCAATCAGAAAATTATTTTTACAATTAAGTGTTTAAATAATATACCCAAAGCTACTGCAATAATCTTTAGCTATTATTGTATTAAATATAATCCCCAGTAGCTCATCAGTATCATTACTTATTTAATTAAAAATAAGTATATAAATGTTTGACCTGAGGTAATTACAGTGCGTTGCAATGACATAATAACAGCAAAAGAATTACCACATTAATTTAGTTGTGGACGAGGGAAACTACATTAATTATATTTATAATTAGTGACATTCTTTCATAAAAGTTTTAATTCCCATTAGTTCTTCGTTTACACGGTGAATGAGGCAATTCAATACTTTGAACAGCGTGTTTTGTTTATTTTCTTCTACTGCTTCAATTACCAATAAAAAACACTAGCATTTAAGAATGTATAGGACTCACATATAACCTCTAGATACTCCTGTTTGGGAATTTTTAATTTAGCTGAATAATAATTTAAACATTTATGATTGTAGTTTTTAAACTAAAAATATTACAATTTTACATGATAATCTTCCAATCAAGAAACTATTTGAAAGAAAAATCAGAAAAGATGTCGAATTCAGGTATGAACACCATGAGAGAATTTTGAGGTATTTGACAGTTTATGAACTTAAATAATACAACAAAAGTTTAAAAAACGAAATGAAAAAGAAACAAAAACGTAATATTTGTCAAATTTTTTTTCAGTATTAACAGACCCGAGCAAACTTCTGAAAACTCTTGGAAAACGATTTGATTATTATTTTTTTTTTTCGGATAGTCCATCCAGAGTTGACCAAAACATGTTACTCAAAATACTTAATATACAAAGTACAAATTTTGTATTGGGCATACTTTTCTTCCTATATCTGAAACACATTTTAGCATTTTGATACAAAAATATTTTAAATATAATGTGAACAATACTTTTTTGTTGTATTTCGCTGCTAAAAAATACAAATAATTCTTCTATATTCTGTTAAAATACAAAGCACTTCAGAATATTATACATACAATAGATTTAAAATATTTTTTCTTTATATAAATAAAAAATATTTCAGAGAAAAATATCAAGATAGACTGGAAGATTAAAAAATCAAAGCCTTAAGTCTCTTAAACACCGGTAATTAACCGATCAATCAACGATTTGATCACCATCAGGACAAACAAGATAAGATCTCATAAATATCACATCAGATGTCTAAAAACCTTTGAACGAATAGAGATGGTATATCATGACATCATCGTTCATAACTTCACTTCAACTTCACGAAGATAATTTCAATACATGCTTAAAACAAATAAACTATACCATTCTTACATTATGTTTGATTTGGGATGGAAATGAATTTTTTTTTTTTTTAAAGATAACTATCAGTAGATACAGAGCGTAATTTTCTTCACTTCATTTCAAGTTTAAATGAAATAATTTTCTTTCGTTGTCCCTTAGCTGTGTAGCTGAAAATTTGTTATTGACTTCCAAACAGAAAGCTGAAGCCAGACCACAGGCGGAGCTTGGATGTTCAATTTAATCTTAAGGTGATGAAAAGAGAAAACCCGTGAAAGGTCTCTTACAGTGAGCCGATCAAGGAAACTTCAAAATGGAAAACCTGAAAACGTAATGTTATGAATCGATGTTTCATTAACTTTCTGAATATTGAGGAATGGACGAAACCTTTGAGGAGAAATATTTCAATTGAAGTTTCGCTCTTGAGATTTAACTGGCTGTGACCGATTTATTTCTTTTTTTTTTCAAACTGATAATAGTTTTTATTCAAGAATAATAATTAATCCTAACTAATAGCAACAGATATTAGTGTTTTAAGTACTAATTGATTCCATATAGGCACTACTACACACAACAGACTATTTAAATAAAGAATCTATAGCTAAATATATAATATTTATTTGTCACTTTAATCCAGGAATAATAAAATTATATAAAAATTTAAGAAAAAAATTTGGTGTGGTTAACTTGAAACATTCATTAGCCACCTTACAAATGCCCCAAGGTTTGAGTTGATTGTTGATTGCGATTTTGTGATTTCGAAAAAAAAAAAGTGATAAGAGAAGACAAAAATAATGAACAAAACATTTTTCTCATACTATAAAATTTCTTATATCAGGGCTGCTCGAGGTGGGAAAAATTATTATAAATTTTGTTCCAGCCAAAAATATAACATATTAACAAAAAATAAAGTAGCCATTATGCTGTTAGGAGAAACCGGGCTTCCGTTTCGAATCGGATGTCTCTATTTTCCCTTTTTTCTCCTTTAGAAATTCATAAAACTCATTAATATTTTGTATTTAATGAGTTTTTATTATTGCTAACAATAAGAACTGTTTATTTTTTTCAAATAAACAAAATTAAAGGTACATTTGTCAAGGATTTTTTTTAAAATTCGTCATTTGAACTCCCTCAGACTATTTCAATGAGGATAAAATCTAACTGATATTAAATTCCATTTAATTATTCATTGACATACCGAGTTTAAGTCAAAATCGTTTAAGCCGTTTTCGATAAAATCGAAACAATGTGAAAAATCGATTCTATAAAGTGGCACTTCCTGTCAGTTGATTTTATTGAAAAAGTTGCTGTAACATCCTTATTATATCACTGCTTTAAATAAGTAATTTTAATTTCGCATCACTTTTCGTTTTTGAGGTAAGCCTACCAAAAACAGATGACACCTTAGTTATATGAGACTTGGTTATTTGGGTGCAAGGAACCTCAAAACGTGTATATTTGAGCTCTCTGAAACACACCTACCATCTACTCAAGCACCTTTAGTTTTGTATGTCTACTCACATATCTTAGCTATGTCAGTATCTACTCAATATCTTACCTATAAATCTAATGATTTAGAAAATTAAATTTTCGAATTAATAAGTTATTTTAATTTTAGAAATATACTTTATGTCCTTCACCTTTGGTTAAAGGACATGCCCAACGTTTTGAAAACTCATCATTGAAAATTTTAAATATTTAAATAAACAATTGAAATTATGAAGAAGATGTTCAGGGGTACGGTCAATAAAACAAAAAAATAGTTAATAACTATTTGTTTGCCGACGTTTCGCCCCACTCTGTAGAGCTTCATCAGGGCTAAAAAGATACAAAAACAAATAAAAATATCTTGACATAATGTGATAAAATACAAAAGATAAATTAAGGTAGGGTTAAAATTATGTAAATAGAAGTGAAAAGAAAATTATATACAAATGAAAGAAAAAAAGTAATAAAACAGTATAAATATAAAATAGACAATGGTAAGAATATAAAAAAAAATACACAAACTATTTGGTTAAAAATAAAAAGTATACGTAATAACACATAAAAATACAAAAGTAGAAATGAGAAACTAAATTTGTATTTAGTCATCTTCTTCACAATTATTTTATAATTAATACTGTCAATTATTTATTTATATACATATATATATTAAATAATAATGTTTAATGTAAATATTTTTACAATTTATAGGGATTTTGTTTCCCTTTGTATTTCTCTTTAATTATTTTTTTAACATATACTTATTCAAGAGCTCATGCATATACTTTATTTAAATGATTCAAAATAAATTATACTGTATCTATTTATTTTATATTATTATTTTATCATTTTTTTTATTCTAATAATATTCCACAAAGTCTATGTATAAACATTACATATATGCAGTATGCGGATTCGCATGGAGTATTTTCAATTTTGTTTTTATCTCCTTTTGTATAGGGTTACTATGCAGGGGAAAGAGAAATAAAGCATTGAAAATTACCATATCTTTTATGAATATTTTATATATAAGTATACTTAATTGCTATTGGTTACATACAGTTGTAAATCTCAAATCAAATTTAATCCGGAAACTAGTTGGATTGTTAAGCTTCCAAAACTCTTGCACAACCATTAATCCGAAAAAGGTCTCCTGATCTACCCCTAGGGCTAATAAAACTTTGGCAAGAGAGTACATTTTCTTCATCATATGGCAATTAATATCTAAGAGGCATTAGTGGCCCTATCTGGTGAGGCGCGGGAGCCACTATCGGCGATATCAATCTTCTTCGGGGCCTCTTCATCGCCGATGATTGATGGCATCTTCCCGATCATCATCTCTTTCCAATCTACAGCCTGGATATATCCAGTTCCCACCAGATATTGATGTCCTCGCCTACTTTTTGCCCATCTTTTCGTCGTTATTTATTATATATTGTCTCTTCTCCGCTAAGGCCAGGGGATGAGGATGAGGAAATGGAGGATGGGGGTAATATTTGGGCCGAACGCCGTTCAACAGGGCTATCATCCGGTGTTTTATTGGCTGAAAATGTCTTACTATAAAAAACATATATATATTAATAATTAAGTATTCATTTTTTTTTTTAAATCAAGAAGATTCATGAGGATATTGTGGGATGACATGAGAAAATACGGAAAATGAAACAGTATACATAAATTATGTAGTAATTTTATGTTTTTAGAGTAAAAAAAAGGAATAAGAACAGCACAGAACCGGAGGAGGTTTCACCCAAGGGATTTTCCCGAAATCACAAAATATTTTCATTCCTTCATATCAACATTCAAAAATGATATAAACCTACTTTATATTATCACCTAACGTTGTACCGTTTTGATAAAGTTATTTATTGTAATTAAATAAATACAAATTAACATTAATGAATGAACATTATTGTAACTTTTCACACGCCCCAATGTTGTTGGAATAGCAGCTTTTACAAATGGATCAGCTGTTATAATAATAATAATTGATAATGTTTTATAGTGATGAACTACAAGTTGACTTATAAAATATCATGTTATGCATTTTTTTAAAAGTAGATCCTTGCATGGATCCTTCACTCTAAACACAATCCTGGCTCATGAATGCCAAGGAGGGGTGGCATATCCCTATTCTCCTTCAAAGTGAAAAATGCCAAAATGTGGGAGGTTGGTCAACCCTTAGGGGCTTAGGTTTAGGTTGAGGTTAGTTGGAATGTCTTCCAAACAAAAAAGAGAGAGACAGATACCGATTGGCTCCTACTCCTCTACTATGCTCCAGGATCCATCATATGGCTTACCTTTTTGGCTTCACTTTTCTTGTTAGGTTCCCCTTTCATTATATTCCTTTCTCTAAGCCTAGCTGCCATGTTTGCATGCCTTC
Source organism: Halyomorpha halys (assembly GCF_000696795.3). Classification (NCBI taxonomy): domain Eukaryota; kingdom Metazoa; phylum Arthropoda; class Insecta; order Hemiptera; family Pentatomidae; genus Halyomorpha; species Halyomorpha halys. Next base: position 893,391 of record NW_027112419.1, on the reverse strand, counting down.
AGCCTTTTTGGAAACAATGAAAAAGTCTCTCATAATCCTCATGAACACGAATGTCACCGGTTCAAGTCGATAAGTTGCACTTTACGAAAGAGAGAGTGTAAAGACTAAAACAAAACAAATTCGTAATATGTAGTAAATCGTAATATCTTTATCATATTTCTTACTCTATTTAGCCTAGCATAAGACATCAGAAAATATGGTATCATCACAACCTAAAATCGAGTATTTTTATACTTGAAAACATACCGGTAGCCTTTATAATCATATTTCGTAACTAATGATTCCTCGTACAAAATCAAACTCTAAAACTATGTAACATGTTCACTGCCGTCCTCAATGCAATGCTTCACTTTTGTATATCTTTGATCTATGCCAGTATCATAATAATTACAGATATGTCAAGCTTGTTAAAAGCCATAGATTGTACCATATGTATCTGAAACACTTGAAACTTGTACTTTAAGTACTGTAATAACAATATGGTAATTAGCCACATCTTTCGGGATGCCATTCCACTTTACAATACTCCTTGATAGTTTTGGACTAAATCCATAGATAATGGACCGATTGAACCAGTAATCCATTTTTTAAGATCACACAATATACTCAGAAAAACATGATTTAAAATAAATACACTTAACAGAAACAAAAAATAAATATTACTATGAGCACATAAAATAACGGCGTTGATGACTAAAAACTATTTACGTCGTTAATTAAACAAGTAAGAACCACTATATTTTTTATAGTGTTATTGTTAAATATTGATTTAACGATATCAACAAAATATTAATTAAGATATTACAAAGGAATTTTTGTCATAGATATTGACATTTTTAACTGCCTGTAATATATTATTATCTAGTTTGTTGTACATCTAGTTAACTATTTCTTCTATATTAAGCGTTCCCTTAGTCCTCTAGTACCAATGTTCTAGTGTAGAAACACTGATTAGCTCTTCTTTTGCAGCTTCAGAACCTCATTACATTGGTGGGTGATGCCCGGCAGCCCCAGACAGATGTTGCAGGCTGGAAGGCTGCGGGCAGGGACGGAGGCTGATTGCTGGAACCAATGATGGCCGCTCTATTATTCAGCCATCGAGTAGGAGTAATCACCTCGGGGCGAGGATTAGCCTCTAGTCCTTCTAAATTTTTAAGTATACTTTCTCCTTGGGTTCCTGTGAAATTTGGACTCCTCTCAGAATAGCAAAGAAACGTAGAAAAGGCAATCTGCACTGTTTCTGACATGTGGGCTAGAAGATATAATACATTCACACCACAGATTGAAATTAATAAGAAAAATTCTTTTTCTTTTTTTTTTTTTAAAGGAAGAAAAGAGCCCTTTTTTTATCACTTCTTTATATATTTTTTCTCACATTCAAACAAGATTCGGGATTTTTTGCCCATTATCCAGTTCTGTTGTTTCTATAAAATAAAAAAAAAATGCTAAATCAACCATATTTTTTTATATTGAATTTTTATTATTATTATTGGCGCGACAGACCATAGAGATCCAAGGCGTCTCATGACGTGGTTTTCATTCACTTCCACGTCTATTTTAGTGTGTGGCACCCCTTGGCTAACGGACATCTCAAACGCCAGGGGGAGGTTGTGAGTGAGTATTGTATAATGATATGCTTGAAAAAATCCCGGATAGGACCGGGGACTCGATCTCGTAACCTTTGTGTTGGCAGACAGGCGCGTTACCACGCTGCTACGTCACCCCCTTGAATTTAATTTTTATAAATAATTTAAAAATTAATTACAAGAAATTTAAAATATATTTTACTATTTACCCAACTAGTTAACTATTTACAAATTTAAAAAGTTTTTGAGATTAGGCCAAAATTTAATTGTTATTATTCTATTATTAACATAAACTTCAAATGATCCACTTTTTATTATGAATAACCTCCGACGTTTCGGCCCAACGTTAAATTGTCTTTTTTGGAGGCTAATTTCCAATCTCTTATAAACTTTATAATTTCATTACAAAACCTACTCCACAAAAATTATCTTTCCTTAACCTCATTAACAATATTGTGATAGGTTAATATTGTTATTATTCCCATTGTGGTCAATTTGTTAATTGACAATTTTTGACATGGACAATTAACCTGCAAAAAAGACAATTTAAAGAATTATGACATTAATGATTAAGGTTGTCTCCTTGAAAATGGCCTAAGGGCCGAAACGTTGGAGGTTTTTTTGAAATAAATAGTTGAGAGAAAAAGTGGATCATTTGAAGTTTATGTTAATAATAAAATAAACTACTCTTAAACAATTAATATATTAAATCAGTAATCTAGTATTACTTTTACTACTACTATTAGTATACTTTTTCTTTTAAAGAAAAAAAAAGATTTAGTAGTAATTATCTTTTTTTAAAAAAAAAAGAATAATTACTTAATGGTAATTTTGTTCTAATCTCAAAAATATTTTAAATTTTTATATTAATATAGCTATAACTATAATAAGTTAAGTTAGTAACTTAACTAGAGCTTAACTTCTCTGAAATAGTTTAACACTGCTTAAATGGCGGATTTCCAAAGAATCTTCCTCTAAAGCGCCCTGAATTTTGTTTATTTGGAATAAATAATCAGTTCTTATTGTTAGCAGGAATAGAAAATGAATGGATACAGAATACTAGAGAATTTGATGAATGACTAAAGGAGGAAAAATTAAGAATAGAGAACCGAGTTCTAATTGGAAAACGTAGACAGACCGATATCTCACGACGGCATTTGTACGTATTTGGCTTGGTTATTATTTGTTAGTATATTGTATTATTGGCAGGAGCCAAAATATTTGTTATAACCACCTCAAAAACCTTAAAATACAAAGTTTGTATAGCAGCAGAAAAATGACTTTTTATTTTTTTTAAAAAATCGTTTGTTTAGGGCTTACATCCTAAATTTTTAAATACCTTTATTTTTTTTATTAAAAAAAAAAGTCTGTGATTGGAGTAATGTACAATGGATACTAATAAAATATGAAAGCACTTAATATTAAACATATTTTCATCCTAAATAATAAAGAAATACTATAATAAAAAAGTTAGGAAGGGAAAGTTGTAATAGTACCAGAGCTCAAGAAGAGCAAAAAGACAGTTATTTCACCCCAATTTTTGACTAATTTAATGAAAACTAGGTATAATTACTAGTCAAAACTGATAAGTCTGCTAAGTATAGGTAGGGGGAATAAGAAATGGCGGCTGCTTCAAAACCTTAAAAACATTAATTTTTCATTTGGAGCTCTATATCTTAAAAACTACCAGACTCATAAATTTCGACTAGTAATTATACTTAGTTTTCATTAAAGGAATAAAAAATTGGCGTAAAATAATTGCCTTTTTTCTCCTCTTGGGTTCTTGCACTACTAGGTACCTTATTACCTTTTCAGTTATATAGAATTAATTTATTGGAAAATCTCCAAATTCTTTACGGTACACATATGCACATGATAAATGTTTAATAAATTTTCCTAATTTAAATCTCATCCTGGTGCATCTTGCGTCCAGAGAAAAGATAGATGTGCAAAGACACCACGTCACTTATGATCATTAAACACCCCAGCTCTAATTTTCGAACTACATTTTCATTACTGCGCCTCTACTGATGAACTGAAAAGGCCACCGGAAAGGATTGAGTCTTTCAAAAGTCCCTAGACAGGAAAAAGTGCCATAAAAGTAAAAGAAGGAGACTGAACTCATTACTTCCAGTCACCGGAGCCCCTTCATCACCCCTGGAAGCTGCGGCAAATCCTCCGATTGTGGGAGAGGGGGTAGAGATCGCCGCTGATTGCAGATCCTAGGGTGCAGTTTTATGGGGTCGGGGCTTGAAGTGGATATTAGTCTTCAAGTCCAGATTATGGCCCCTTCCTGTAATAAGTCTACTTCATATAGGGCTTAGCGATGGTAACGCTTCTGCTATTGCTACCGTAAGACACCGATTAGCCTCGAAATATTTTAAACTTTATTAGAAAATAAATTTGTTCTTTAAGACGAAGAACTTGAATTTCATCTTTGGTTTTAGCCAGTGATCTTTAAAGCGCCACAGAGTGGGCTGTAACTTCAAAAGCGTCATTGAAATCAAACATTAACTAAACAAACAGCATACTGATCAAACAACCATATAAGATATGACATAACCTCTGACAAAAACGAATTAATAAAGATACAATATTTATATCACAATACAATGTTCATTTTTTATATATATAGCTCAGTTATATTTTTTTATTGTATTTTTTTTTCTTTTGTCAATTTTCTTTTTCTTATTTTTTTGTTAAAAATAAAATAGCAATATTAGTAGCGAAGTTAAAAACAAATAAATAAGTGAAAACTAATAAATAAATTAAAAATAAATAACTAAGTTAGAAAGAGATCAATTAGTTAAAAACAAATATATAATTAAAATTATAGGGTAATGATTTTCCTTGGGACCTCCTCAGTGCAGCAATTGAATTCATGAAATCAAAAACATTTTATGCTTACAGGAACATCATTGTTTACAACAGTTTAAATTTTAATTTTTAGTATTAGGAAATTTTAAAACTAATTATAATCTTCATACTTATTTACTTCAATACATTATAAACTTCATACTAATTATAATCTTCAAACTTATTTAATCTGAGGCTAAGGATATACAATTTTCTGTAATGATTAATTTTCTTTTTAAGGAATGAAATCCTAAATATTTCCTATCTCCATGATATAATCTTGACAGCATTCTAGACAAACTACCCAAAAAACTATAAAATTTTATAATCAGGACAAATCAGGAGGATGTAGTACATCAAGTAATTAAGGCATTTACGTGAAAATGTAAAAACAATTGACTTTTCTCAATTCATATAATGATTGTTATCAATATACTATATGTTAATGTAAATCTAGAATTGGATAAGATTGGACTACTTCCAATTTATATATGGACTAGATAATAGGCAGTTTGTTCAAAACATGCAGAAGTTCTTTGTATTATTTTTTTCTTTTTCTGGAAGAATTAGGCTTTTTATTTCTTCTTTAATTTATTTTAAAATCCAAAAAGTGTTTCGAGCTCTTTGCTCATAATTCATTGTTCTGTTAAAATAAAAGTAATACAAAATCAACAGTTTTTTAAAAAATATAAAATGAATTTCAAACGAATAAATTAAAATTATTTTATTATTATTTAATATTTTCTAGTTACTAGCAGTGCTAGTTTAGTAGAACAATGAACTGGATTAAGGGCAAAGAACACACAACGTTGTTCAGATATTAAAATAAATTTTAAAAAAGCTAACACTTTCAGAAAAAGAAAAGATAAAACAAAGTACTAACAAATCCTTTTGGACCATCAAGTGAAAACTTACAATTTATAATTAAAATTGTCCAGAAGATTGAAATAAAGGAGATAAGAAGCATTAAGAGTTTATAAAATTTATAATTAAAATTGTCCAGGAGATTAAAATAAAGGAGATAAGAACATTAAGAGTTTATTTGCTTGAAAATAAAACAAATTAGTACAAATAATTATAATTTTTCGTGTCTTATAACAAAATCCAGTAACGATATCATTGTGGATTGTTAATTCTATTCTTTTAACAACATTACAAATAATAAACATTGAATTTTTTATTATTTTTGAACCTCCCTAAGAATATATTTACATCTAATACAAAATAGACACACCTCATATTACCTACTACTGATAATTCAGGTTGTTTAAAGTAATTAGATCGTATCATCAGATAATACATTTAATGTTCAGTTCCTTTTACATGATGTTATACTATTAACATATACATATATTCGGTCTTAAACTAGTTCTGTTTTTTTCCTTCACAAGTTAGGGGACAAACTTGGATCAGGGTTCCCTAGGCTAAACATAAATAGGAATAAATGTTTTTGAGATGTTACTTGTTTTTTTATTTATTTATTAATTTGTTATCATTTAATACTCTCTGGTCTCTATTATCAATGTTTGAAATTGGTTATGTAGCTCTGTTTAATATTGTTGGATAGTGTAAAGAAAAATGGCTTTTTTGTATTCTATTTCATTTTGATGGAGAAGTTTACACATACTTCTAATCACATGCTTGTAGATCCCAGAACCTGAATTTTTTATATACACAAATAAACATAGTCAGTTTAGAAAAATCGTTAATTACTTATTTATATTTGATAAGTATATCTTTAATTATCAATTAATGTGAAGGAAATGGTCAGGGTTATTGTCAAGAAGGAGGAAAAAATCGTATAAACTATTTATTTATTTTCTGCAAAATCCCTATTTATTGTAATAAATAAATAGTTAATATTATTTTTTCTTCCTTCTTGACCGCGGCCCTGACCATTTACAAATTAACTTATGGTCAATCATCTATTTACATATACAATAAGGAATAATTTTTAGTTTGGGCCTATAGAAACTTGAAAAAAAGATGTTTTTTCTATTAGCAATCATCGAATAACACTTTATAGGCCTTAAGTTCCTTTTAAATAGTGTTATTGTGGTGAAAAATGAATATTTTCAGTTTGTTTGGTGCTAAGGTACAGGCTGCGCTATCTCATGAATAAATATTTAACCAATATAGTTCAAACAAACACTGTTAGGTAGCGCCACACTCCCGTGACCCCGGATCGGGCCAAAATTCTGGGTTTTGTATCAGGACAACCGAATCCTATAGGAGCTAACTTTCCAATAATAGTCAAACAGGACGTTAACTCCAGATTTTTGAGAGATATTCACCTTTACATTAATAATTGCTGATATATAAAGATTCTAAATGAGGTATCCATTATCTTTTGTAGTTTAAAATTAATTAATGAATGAAATAATAAAAATATATTTATTGTAACTTGAATAAAAAAAAATTATATTTCTTATTTTTTCATTAA
>NW_027112419.1:861728-884051 GCF_000696795.3 Halyomorpha halys | reverse complement strand
TTCTCAGCAATCACTATCGAACACATTCTTTTAAAATCAATCTGGATTATAAAATTAAATTGATATTCCTTTATGCAATAATGAAAATATCAGTTTAATTTCCGATCATTTCTTGAATGATTTAAAGAAAAAAGTATTGTTACAGAAAAACACATCTAAATATTTTTGATATTCCTAAAGAAATTGGGAATAAACATTTTGAATATCAACTAGTAGGACAGTTACTGAATTTAATGAAACTTTGAACTATCAACCATTGTCAATGAACAGTCTAAAATTAATTAAAAAACAAGGCTGTATTCAACGACCTGAATCTCTTGTGTTTTAGATTTGGCTAAGAATAGACCACAATCTTTTCACAACACTCTAGATGCTCACACGACCACTTTAACGCCTCATCCCCCGGGGGTACCTGAAAATCCACCTTAGACAATGTTCAAATCAATTCTCTATATTTAAATAGGGTCGGGTAAACTTTTAAGACTCATCCCAAGATTTAAGGGAGGCTTTCGCCATTACCACAGAAGCAACAATAAGCTATAGAGTCTCGAAATAAGGGAGCATTTTCTCAGAGTTGGCTCTGTACTTATTTGCCACCATAGAAAGTAATGTTTGTTTAAAAGCGGTAATGCAAGGAGGATATTTGCTCAAAATCACGCTCAAACAACGGATTTTTCCTCAATTTAGGGTATCAACTTTGTAGAGGCAAGATGAGTCCGAGGAAGATCTCAGGGTTGACTCACTGCTACAGTAACATAATAAATAAATATGATGGATTCGAGCCCGGGTCCTGGGAGCTAGTAGCACAACACCTACTTACTGAGCTACTCCGCTCCTCCATATTCTGATAAAATATTAAAAAAATACATTATAATAAATAATAAAAAAACATTAGGAATAATATAATAATTACAATAAAAATGTTTAATGATAATAATAAACATTAAATAAATAATATCATCAGGCAAGTTTTTATAATTAAAAGGCAATGTTGTAAATTCATGTTTAATGTAAGCAAATATACGGCAATTCAGAATATTCATTTAACATAGTTTTCTTCCATCAACCAACACTAATTCGTTGTTTTTGTTAAACTTATTAAAGCCACTAATAATACTTAATAAAGGAAAAACATGGCAAAATTTATATGACATTATAAATAAAAAAACTAAAAGCAAAATTCAAGTTTGAACAAAGAAGCATTGAAAAAATTCCTTTGTGTAACTAATGGATTACTGAAACAATGGCTATTGTGGCAGCTAAGTATCTTCAAAATCCTACCTGACCCTTAATGAGGTTGTTTAAATACTTAAATAGATAATTAACGAATTGAATAAAGTTCTAAGTAAGTGAAGACCTCTTCAACAGAAGCCCCTGCTCCCTATTGTAAAAGATATAATTCAAATAATAAAAAACATTAAAAAGAAGCCTGCCAGCAAGGGTTAGTCAGTAACTTATAAACTATTTTTACTGAGTACGGTATATAATTAACTATATTTCTAGGTTTAAGGATTGATCTTATTTCTGTCTATTATATAAAAAAGTCTTATTTTTTTTTTTTTTTTTTTTTTTATGATCACCATGTAATACTTTATTTTACATATAATTACAATGTAAGATTTTATTTTACATATAAGATGGAATAATAACAATTGTTCGTATATTTTATACGTATTTGTTTGTATGATTTGTAAAGTGGAGGTTAGCCTGCCCTGAGGCGGACAGAGGGTATACTCCTCCATTTTAAAATAAATTAATTTTATGTTTACCAAAGGGTTAACCAACCTAGAACAACTAGTGACAAGAAAACTTTGAGTAAGCTAAGAACACAAATATAATGTCATATAACATACTATATGTCATTGTTCTTCTGAAAATATATCACAAATTTTACATTTTTGTCTTAATAGAAGTAGTGAAAATAAGCAAAAATATGAAGAAAACTTTCCTTGAACAAAAATTAACAAAATAAGTATGTTTTCTAAACAAAAACTCGTACTAAAATTATTTAAAACTGTCATTAAAGAGTTTGTAGAAGGGCGGAATCATATTCCTCGTGCTATTTATGTCTTTTTAACTTATTTTCTAGAAATGAATAAATCTTCTTGATCTAAGCTCGTAAAGCATATAAATTAGCATAATTAATTCCTAATGATAAATAATCATCTTATGAGTATGACGACGTAAAACGCATTTAGGTCGTTATATTAAATGAAATATTTAATCGGTGTAAAATGACACAAAGAACACGTTGAAGTGCTGAAAACAATCTGTTGAGTCCATGTTGTTCCGAACAAAGTACAGCACACTTTCAACAAAAAAAATTGATAATTGTTTCGTTAATCAACAGGAGGGGAATCTAAATGACCATGCGGGTTATAACGACAGATCTTCCTTCCCAAGGCGAATTTAGTAAATACTATTACATAGTTTTTAAATAAATAAATCAATTAACATTTTTTTTTATTACATTTTTGAGCCCACCAAGACAATAAAATAAATTTTATAATAAATTGCAGTTGCGTCATTATTCTTCTAGAGCGGCGTGCGGATGGAGCTTGGTTTGAGACTGACTGGTTGGTGATGGAAGTTTTGATGGTTGAAGTTCGATAGTAATGTCATTTTGTATTAGGACACCAGTTGTCCACAGGAGCTCAGCTGTTCTGAACTATTTTCTATTGTTTGTGGTTCTACTTATTGACAAAACATTTGCTAATACCTGATTAACATCAGTTAATTATAAGATCTGTGATCCTGCATTAAGTGAAAATAAATTTAATTTAATTATTTAATCAGAATTACTAAATTCAAGTATTCTGATTTAATTGTGTAATATACGTAATACTATCCCTTAAACAGATAAATTTTAGTTCAGCTCAAAGAAATGTTAATAATCACTTTTGAAAAAGATATGGAGGGTCTAACTGCAAAATTAAGGAGTCTAATAGAAGGGTCTAACTGCAAAATTAACATTCTCTGCTTTAGAAAAATATCAAAGCAGGAGGGGCTGAAAAGTCTACTCCATAGTTAGTAGTACCAGCATAGACCCAAAGTAGTAAACTGATCAGGGTATAAATAGCTCACATTCATGGGTAAAATGGTAAGAAAATATAGGAAATATCTTAAATTTATATTTGAGAACTAACTATTTATAATTCTCTTTGTACAAACAAACTTAATAACAGACTATTCTGTTAATTCAAATCACAATTTTTTTTCTTTTTTCATAGAAGCTGAAAGGCGTGCCAAAAATCAAAAGAAATCATGGGATTCCTCCATGCTATACCAACTGATAATATCTAGAATTGTAGAATAGAAACAATATTTTTTTTTTCAAATTATGTTATTTCTTGGTGCATGAGTACAATATTTTATCTCTAGGATACTTCTAAGGTAAGATGTTTATTGTTAACATGTGTTAATTTATGTTTGCTTTTTTTGTTTTTTGTTAGAGTTTATAACAAACCAAAACAATCTGAGAGTGAGGTAGTAGATCACTTCAACAAATGAGAGAACACTACACCCCAAGAATAGAGCAGCTGTACCGCCAAGTGATACTGAAATCAGTAATGCAAAATTAAAATTTATTGTTGATTTAATTACATTTATGTTTTATAGTGAATAGAATGTCAATTATTAATATATATCAATGTTATTATTACTCTATCATTAATTTGTATCTCCTTATAATTTTGTTTTTCTTTTCTTTAGAAACAGAAGTTATATAACATACAATACTATTAAAATCAAGTTTCCACCTTTGTATGAGTCTATGATCACGGGCATTAACCAATGAGATGATGGTAAGAAGTGGAAAGAGGATCAAAATGTAGCATTCCATTGGCCCACATCATAAGTATTCATTATTACTCAATAAACAGATATGAACAATACTTACAAACACTGCATAGATAAAGAGTTCGTATAAATAGTTATACAAAATTACATTTCTACCATCGTCACCCAGAAAATTCCCACATTATTTGATTAAAAGGAAATGTACATTTCTTATTATGGATTATTAAAGTTGATTAAAAAATACAAATTATAATAAAATCAAAAATAAAATTAATTAAAACAAACCTAATAGATCCTCTAGTCCAAAAATAATATCCCGTTTAAGTCTTGTTTTACTATAATGTTCTACTGCCCAACGGAATCTGATATTACAGGGAACAGGATAAGTCCTGGAAAAAGTAGAAGTTAAAGTTATACAAAACATACTCAAAAATATTCAAATTGGATGTATTTATGAAAATATAAAATCTCAATCTTGAAGGCCTAATAGCTAAGCAGGCTGGGGTGAGGGTCGCAGAGGGTTTAGTTTAGAAGGTTGTAGGTTTAAATGCCACCTAAATTGATCAAAATTAATTTCACAGTTTCGATGAGAAATTAATCTTGATATTCCCACTCTGAGGTTATATTGGTCCTCAATGGAGCCAATAAAAAAATTAAATAAAAAAAAATCTTAATCTTATGCATATGCATTAGTTTATAATTTTTCTTTAACAAGGTTGAAATATTTTAATAAGCACACCAAAAAATCATAAATGAGCGAATTTTGAGAACTTTCCTGGTAAAAATACTGTAGTACTGGACTATTGTATAATAAGTTTTCTATTGTATGGTGAGAAGATTGTTGACCGTGGATGATATATGTAAGAAGAAGATGGTTGAGGTTATATTGCAGTACAGAACACAAAGAAATATTTAGGTTAAATAATAAATAAATAAATTTTTACTTATTTCTGTACTATACTGACCGCTCCCCCAACCATCTTCTCCTTTTCTATTATATATAATTACAGTTATAAATGATTAATAAACTATCTATGATCTACACGATAATTAGTAACATCTGAGTCATAGTTCTATAATTTTAATTGAAAATTATATTGGAAATAAAAGACAAATAAAGTGATCAAATTTCATAAAATATTCATACCATTTTCTCATTGTGTTTTTGTCGATATAAAAATCTGTTGTTTCGCAAAGAAAAGCACAGTCACATTTCTCTGCTTTTCCATTTTGGTCATGAACCCTAATTAGATTTTTAGCATGTTTTGCCAAGCAAGCAAGGCCTTTAATATTACAAATAGGGATTCCTTCTGCAAAATTGAAATATCAATTTATAAAACAATTATATGATGTGAATGAACATTAAAAATCAATCAAACACATGAGCTTTCAAAAAATTTACATTAACTCAGATTGGAGTGTAAAGAAATAACTGTAAAGAAGAATTTTATTAAATTAAATCTCATAATAAGCAAATCATCAAGAAAATATTGTAATCAAAACAATAATTCCAGCTTTCAAGTTCAATTACAATTCATGATTGTTTAGTTAAGTATACCCCATTCATTTCTTACACTTCTTGCAAGATAAAATAGAATTGAATATAATTAAAGAAGAAACGAATTCCTGGAAGCTGGACATCATCAATAAAACATTCCTTGATGGCTAGTATATTCATCTACTCTCGGCTGTCAAATATTTAGACTAATCATTGCATGTTTGTATCATGTAATTTTATAAGTATTAACAAATTTACTGGTTGTATATATTTTTATATGGTTGTAAATAACAACAAATAAATTATTTTTAAAAAATATATTAGGCTAAACTATCTAGAGAGAGCACTATGGAATTTTCACTCTAAGAAGTCAGACAGAAATTTTTCCTTGAAATCAGTGGTTAGTAAGACCACTACAATGGGCAAGCCTGCAATGGTAATACTCTCAAAGCTCCTGGTTTCGGGGTGTTTTTGATTCAGTTAGAAACAGAATCAAACAATATTTATTTTATGAGTGAAATGAAATATTGAAATAAACGACTCTCTGGTTAGAAAAGTGTGTTGGCCGCTTGGTAGCCTTCTAGGATTGGTGATTAGGTGTAATAACCCCACTTTTCAGACCAATCCCCTCATCAATACCAGTTCCATTACCACTATATTGATTGCTAAAAGAAATTCAGCAGACTATAACTTAACAAAAAAATTCAATAAATACATAATAAGATGAACATATTACCTTCTTTCTTATAAAAATAAGGAGCGCAACCACAATATTCAAAAGCCAGTCTTTTTCTACATTTCATCCTGCAATAATTATAGCTGTATATTTCATCATCAGTCTTCTCAAGTGGTTCATTGAAGAATCTGCACTGTCTTTGCTTAGGATCAAGTCTTCGTAAGTCTTTTGAAGCGACTGTTTCTTGAAACCTGCAACAAACATTCAAAACTATCCATAAACTAGAATAGAATATATTTTATTTGTGAAAGACAAAGTCTTGTATAAATCATATTACATAAGATACAGTTCTAAAACAAAACCTGAGTCTAATGCTCCATTACAAAAATAATAGACAAAAGATAAAGCAAATGCTCCATAACATGGAAACATTATCTCCAAGAGTAAGAGTGCAAACACTACCTAAAGGTTTAAGTAAATGAAATATTTTAAGATATATGAGTAAAGATTGATGAATGGTGTTACAGCAGAATAAAATGTTACACAGAAAAAAAGAAACGCATCTCTTAATATCTTATTACTATTGAGACAGAAAGTTCTTCGGAGAATTGTAAAAAGTTGTTATATTTTCTTCTTTTAAATCTGAAAGTTAGTTCTAAAAATGAATGCTTTCAGCATAATAAGATACCACTTTAAAAAAGAAATAAAAGTAATTCCACTTTTGTTTAGAAAATCTAAACTAATGATGTGAGCAATAATGCACACGTATCCACTATTAATTTCAGAATTCCAATTATTATTATGACAGTAGTCTTGTACCTTCATCCTGTGTCAAGCAAGGGATTTTTTCCTCTAAAAAAAAAACTGTTTATTTTCATATTTTAAATACTAAAACTTTATCATCACAATTAATATGTTTATAGTTTTAATATAATTTATAGTTTCAGGTTGCAAAACTATAAAGTACCTGAAGCTTGTATCTCTCTCCATATTTTTAGATACAACGAAAAACTTGTTGGATGAATCTGGAATCTCAGTTGGTGCATGTATATAATACTGCAATTAAAATCATAAAAACCACGAATTATAATTCTGAAATGGTTGGAAATATAAAATTACTTCAATACATAAACCTAGAAATAAAATTATTGACCCTAATCGATGTAGGCAAATCCTCTATCCTGGCATAGCACAAAGAATTCAAATAATTACATGTTGGTAATGAGTCTTTTTTTGGTCGTGGATTATCTCTGTAAAAACATTAAATAAAAAAATTATTTATTCTAAGTTCAGTTAACAAAAATACAATAATTTAATGATACAATTACTCACACTAATGAAATGTAATTTGCAACAAGGCCACTGTAAGTATAGCATATTCCCATTTCTGTTAATACTTCATGAAATTTCATGCTTTTGTACGCTGAGTTAAATATTGTGGCATGATAGTCCATTGCTATAGACAACTTTAACAGACATAAAACAACATTAAGCAAAAGATTAATTCCATTTTTATTAATGGTCACAGTTTGTGGTACATACGTGATGACTGTTACAAATTAATGTTTTAGTGAAACAAAATAAAATTTTTTTAAAAATGGACATTTGTTATGAGACAATTATTGTGTAAAAAAAAGTAGAATATTTTAATTTGTACCAATCATTTGGGTCCATTACCTTAGACAGCCTCATTTCTTGTTTTTTATTATTTATTTATGCATTTTGTAACTTTCAGCACACTATTTCAGTATACCTTGTCACTGACTAGATAAAAATAATAGAGATTATTTAATGTATTTTAATTTTTGACATCCTGAAATACGGAGAATGAAATTCAAAGTACAAATGAATATGGAGCTAACAATATGGAGCTAGCAAAGCTACAAAATGAATAAATAATAAAAAAATTTGACTGTCTAAATTGCATAATAATTACCTTTCGAGCTATTTTAGCCATCTCTTCACCAGAAACTTTCACTAATTCTGGATCCTCCACATAATCTTTAAATTCATCAAGGTTTTCATAGCTTATGTTAACAACACTGTTGAGGAACTTGAGGTATAAATTTAGTTCCTTAGAGCTGTTGTCTACATTCCATCTTCTGCAATTATATATATCAATCATTATCTTACTGAACTAAACAGTATATCAGTGAAGTTAAATGACACCCAGAGTCATGGAGAGAAATCAAGAAATGAGGGACTAATATTCCCACATCCACACCAAATTTAAAAATTCAAAACTGAAACCCGAGCTGTCTTCTATAATATATGTAACAATTTTGACAATTTAAAGACATTAATATTAAAGATTAATTTTTATATAAGTTTAATATTTAATATTCCATCCTTATTTCATGTCACAGATATACAACAAAACAATAAAGATAAAAAAAAAAAAAATACATAAAACATAACTTAAAGCTATTTATTGACTAATAACCCACTTTATTATAAAGTGAATTTAGACTATAATTTAGCACATGAATTAAATGATGTTAAGAAAATACATCATTTAATAAAATCATCAGATCAATGAGCTTCCAAATGTTTCAAAAGAAATTACTGATAGAATATGCTATAATCCATCATATTAAATAATATTAACAGTTTTCCTTAAAGTTGTATGAAGATTCAGAAACCATTGAAGAAAACAAATTTTTATGGTTTCTGTGTATTTGACATTCACTTAAGGTGAAGTTTTTTTTATCATTTATTATTATGATAAATACCCACTAATGATTTTCTATTAAATCATGAGTAATGTTTCTTAAAAATGTGTATAAAAGGAAGTACAATCAATACCTACCTTAATTCAATCAATCTAAGCACCAAGGAGTATAGGTGGCTGGCTATACATGCCCAAGCATACTGCAAACACTGTAGAACTTAACCTTTTTCTAATGTTTGTTTTGACAAAAACTAATTTTTGGAAAGCTACAACAGAGTTTCCTCTAAAGGTGGCTTCAAATGTAACAAACAAAGGATGATGTCATTGTGTATTTTATGTATACAATTAATGAACAAAGAGGGCTATAACTATCTCCTTGACTAACTTCTCAAGCAAACAGAAAAAATTTTGATTCCATTCCATTTATTCTGACACCATCATTATAAGGTTTTACCATGATGAGATTTTAAATCACATCTGAAAGTAATTTGAAGAGGTAGATTGACAGCTTCCACACTAATATCAACTGATTACAATTCAAAGTTTATGTCAAAACATGTAAAGCAAACCAGAATTTGTTGAGCTTTCTGTTCTGTGTAGCAAATTACAGCAATGCAAGAATTTATATTTTAACAATGAATGTGTCACATGAATTTTAATATTTCAACTAATATGGTTGTAAAAATACTTATGATTTATTTTTTTATAAAAAAGGTTTCTTTCATTTAAAGGAAAATAAAGTTGAGACATTACTTAACTATAGATTAAAAAATAAATTGATAATTTATTTAATGTACTTACTCAAGGAGGAGATCATCAGCAGCACTTTCATTTAATCTCTCAAGGAAACAGACCTATTTAACAAAAAAAAACAGATCATTACAAATCTACATACTTTAAATTAATTTAAATGAGTAATTTACAAGTTTGATTTTCCAATCAAAATCTCAGTTCTAAAATTTAATATCTTATTACAGTGGCTGCAGGAAACAGCAGATTCCAATCTCGGAAATCTTTTTCTAAAGATATGACAGTAGGATTGGAAGAGTATCTGTACCAACTGTTGTATATCAATGCTGAAGCACCATATGTTGCAAGAACCACAATCGCCAACCAAAACAACCTGTAAATATAAAAGCATGAATATATTTATATCTTAAAGTTGTCTTACACTCTTAGGAGTGATAAATATAAGTATTGGAACAAAAAAAATTAATAACATACTATTATATTTAAATAGATACATTATTTATTTAATTATTTTTTTCTTTTAAAGTCCCATGCCAATGCAAACAAATACATAAGAAATTTATGGGCTGTTAATTGTAAAGTTCCCTACATCCACAGTCTCCTCCAATTTAAATCTTCTATTGCAATTAGAATCAAAAGTGGATAACTTGATAATGGGCAGAGAAGCTCAAAACGTTGTTATAAGAATAAAGGAGGATAAAGGGTATAAATGGATTCCTGAAAAGAAATATAATAATGTTTTAACAAATAAAACCCTTTGGGAGTTGTAGGACTGCAATTAATTATTTATATTTGAAGTGAATAACTTTTGTTTGAATATATTATTTTTAATTAGTAAATAATATCTAATATATTAGCTTATAAATGAGATATAGTTAATATTTTATAATATTATCAGAAGCTAATAAATTTTTTCTTTTCTGTTCTTTTATTTTTAATTTAGAACAAGAATTTAGTTGTTTTTTCTTCTTTACAGATATTATACTTATTTGCCAATTAAATATTGTTTAAAATCATTAGAAGTTAATAATTTTTAAAATTTGAATTGATTATTTTATTTTTTTCTTTGTACTTCTTTTATTTTCTTATTCTCAATTAAAAATAAAAGAAGTACTTATTTTTAATTGTGAATAAGAATTGATTTTATTTTGTTTACACATTTTCTATTGGCCAATTAACTCAATTTATTTTTTATTTCTGGTTAAATTGTTTTCTTTCAATTTATTCATGTAAGTAATTCTGAAGGGACCCTGTCCTCAAAATAAAATTTATTTTCTATTATATTATGGATGGTACTAATCTCAAGGAAATAAACATTATGGTTGAATTTAATTGTCTTTGCTCATCATAATAAAATTTACATAAACAGAATATTTGTTGGTATACCCTCTTCATATCAAGGTGAAACATACCGCTCTGATGGATGAAACTTCTTGTTGATGATATATCTTATGCCATGAAGAGTGGTCCCTTCGCCAAAGTCATTTATATAATAGGCTACTTTACTTTTCCAGTGGTCTTCTTTACTCATTTTATCTTAAACAATATTCATTATTTTCCTTAGATACTTATGGCTTACAATCCCAATGAATTTGTAATTATAGATTTATATTATCGAATTACTGAGAACGAAAATCAAAATCAAAAACTGTACTCAAAAATTTAATAAAAATATGTTACTGAATTGGACCTATGTGGTCAAGGTAAATATTTTAAATATATTTTCATTGTTTGCAGTGATACTACAAGTCTACGTTGACCATAAAAAAAATATATAGTAATTTCCCTACTTTTGACTTTGTTATGTTTGAACTACTGGTGGAATGGCTACAAGATGGAGAAGATTTATTTATTCCATTAATTTAGTTATCTTCTGAAGAAAAAATCTCAACTTTTAAAACTTTCATTTATTTATTTCTACCACCTCTTGCCCTTTGAGCAATACAGATCCAGTTACATATATATGGTTAACAGTTAACTGCTTCTAACAAAAAAATTTACAATTTTTGTAATGCTTTCAATTTTCTCTTTGACCTCCTGTTTTTTCTGCTCCTCCTCTATCCAGAGGTCTTCCAGGAAGATTTTTTTCTCTTTTGAGTTCTTTGGTTGAGATTGATGAGACATTTTCAAAATGAAGGTGACCTTAGGAAAATATGCGAAATTAGTCAATGGAAATTGTTGAAACTAATATAGAACCAATTTCGCATAATTCCTGAGAATTTCATCATTATCAGATCAACAGCTCTAAGTGTTATACCTGAATACAAATTTGACTTAAGATATGAACCAATTTTACCAACTGTTCTTCATAGACCCAATAGTCATAGAAATATACAGTTTTCCAAATGTTGGCAAATTCTAAAAGAACCAAAAATAGAGCTACCACCCTTTTGAAGCAAACCCTTCAATTGATATTGTAATTAAAAATTGCTTCTTATTACCATATTATCATTAACCTAAGTTATATGCCAAAACGTTTATATATTATTTTAAAACTATCTCTATATTAATAAGTAATATATGTATAAAAATACATGATGAAAGTTAACATTTCGTGAAGAGGTAATTCAAATAAATAATAGTATCCTAATATAAATTTCAAGCTTATTGTTTCTACAGGATCACTGAAAAAAAAAATAAATGGATTCACATTATTTTATTGATCAACTGATAAATAAACAAAAATTATATTTGTATAAATGTTTTGAAACACTGAAAATATTTTGATAAATCGAGAATTCCTGAAACTGATTTAAGTCTAACTGCAGGAAATTCTGTCTTACAATTAGATTATTTTTGTAATTTTAAATGAAATCAGCACCATACAAGAATGAAGGGGAGAGGAGAGGGTGGAGCGGTATAGGGGTGTGGTCTGCTGCTAAATACTGTCTATGTCACATTGTTATTTTATGTATCATAATCTCAAAGGGGACAGGTGGAGGGTAATTACATGAGAATGAAAGGAAATGGAAACTGCAGGAAGTTTGACAGACAACAAAGGCGATACTAAAGAAACTGAATTTGGAGAATAGCTGGATAAGAAGAATAACCAAATCAATAAAAGTTAGTTGTGGACTGAAGTAAATATCAATTACATATTATATTTTCTAGTAGGAATGGCATATTTTTTATGTAGCATACCACCAATGCCCAAACAATGCTACTAGCAGGCTTAGTAAGTAGTAAATAAATAAATTTTTAAATAAGAAACCCAACACATTACAAAAATACATCAAAACAGAAATTTTGTAAAACTTTTTTTAAAATATTAAAGATTTAGAATTAAGTGGTTTTTAATTCCTTGAGCCTTGATTAATATTATAAGCTAGAAAAATAAATATTTTTCCTGCTTTTCCATAAATAAATAAATATTTTTACTCCTTCATAGATTCACTTGATTCCTTTCTACTATATTTCCAGAGAGGGCTGGTTTATACTTTGTTTTTCTATAGAAAACTCAAGAATAATTTTATCCAATTTATAATTGGTTTAATCATCATATTCCTTCGTTTTCGTATCATTGAATCAGTCTTTTAACTGTATATAAAAAAAAACTTACTGGGCCCTGTTTCATAATAAAGTACAAACTAATAATATTAGTCTTGTCCATTTAACTTAATACAATTATACTGACTTTTACTATAGTAACTTTTTAACTCCTGTAATATCACTAATAGTCCTCCCTGTTATGAAAAAAATAAGTATTAGTGTAATTAACACGTTGTTTCTATACTTGTATTATGAACCAATACTATTAGTTTTCATTATGAAACAGGACCCTAGTATATTACAACTCTTGTCAAAATGATCAAATATTGTTCTTTTTTGATCTTCCTACATTCATCCTGCCGAAATGTCCTTACTTTTTCCGTTTTAAATTCAAAGAATACATTATATTTTTAATTTCTTTCATCCATTCAGTTCCAATTTTCTGTTGGCCACTAATTTTCCTTAACCGTTGTATAATTTCAAAAACATCCCAAGCACCAATGAAGAAGGATTGTCCAACTCGGTTTTAAAAAAATCTTTTAAAATAAAATGTATTATATAGAGTACAGATGTGCATATATTTTTTTTCGATGACTTTTAACTTAATTTAATATTATAAAGTACACATTAATTTCAAGCACCAAAAATACCGCATAATGAAGTAGGATTGTCAAGTTTAGCTTTTAAACAGTTTTTAATGTAAAATTTATTAAATTAAGTTCTGAAATGAAGATTTTTATAACCTAATTTAATATTTTTAACCAAATGTAAATTTCAAACACTGAAAGTACCAATTAATGTTTCATAGGCTCCTACGACTGCCAAAAGAAGACGACACTGAACTGTAATCACACGAGCTCTAGCGTGATTCCATTTGTACAATCTGTTTCCAGATCTGTGACTAGGAGCTGTCATTAACCGTGAAATAGAACGCTAAAAGGGGAGATCACAATCATCGGTTATTATCGAAGCAAGAATCAGGAACACAATAAAATAATTATTCATCGGCGATATTTATTATATCAATAAATTCATTAATAATGACAAATAATGTTTACCATAATGATCGAAGCTAGTTTTATGTCATTTTTATATTATAAAGTGAATTCCTAAGAAAATCTTGATAACATATTAAAGAAAAATTATTGATAGAGGCATTAATTTAATATTTAAACTTGGTTACATCAATTTTAAGGTATGAAATGAAAATATAGTATTGTTATTGATGAATAAAATAAAATAGATAAAAGTGAAAAAAAATTTCTTGATAATGGCGTAAGACCTGAATCGTTGGAGAAAAATAATATTATTATAATATATAGTATAATAATAAATAAAACCCATTGTTTTATTTATTTGTTTTAATATGCGGACCTGTCGATTTGTGTGTGTTTTGACTTATTTATTCATTAAATTATTTTATTTTAATTACATATTTAATTACCTATATATAAGTTTTATTTCCCACTTCTTTCATCAATTAATACACTTATTAATTTTGGTTTTGTACAATTATTTATTTTAATCATCCTGCATATATTTTCTCTTTTTATTTTTTGTATTCATTTGGTTGTTTTCTTGTTTTTGTTTTTTCTTAACCCCGATGAAGGCTAGAAATTCTGGCCTAAACGTAGGCACTATAAAATAAGTTCTTTCAGCTTATTTGTGTTCTTATCTGCCCGCATCCCCAATCATCTTCTTTTCATAATTATCATTAGTCTTGTTTTACCATAGCTCGAGGACTAACTATTTAAAGTCGTACGTTACACCTACGAGACTTGGCGCACTTAGTATTAAAGCACCTTTAAGCAATTACTAAACGTACTAGTATTCTACAGTTTGCAGTACGTCAATTAATATCAGGAAGGAAGCCGGTAGTATTGGTGAGGTCATGAATAAAAGAAAGGTTATTTTGTAATTGAAATGGAGGCACGCGCCAGGTGGGTGTCTGCCTTGCACTATCTGATCTACAACCGACCATCCCTTCGCCTTGTACGTAATAACTAACGAGAAAATTCAGGAAATACTTCGAAACAGCTCTTAATCTATGTAAAGGAAATTTTCTAAATCGTTAAGTTTCTTACAGAGTTTGTGTCTATTTTGGAAACCTACAAAAAAATTGCGTTAGTGGTGAGCGAATCACACAACTTTCAGTTACTCTCCCACTTTGAAATGGAATTAATCCACGCTCGTTTTAAAGATTATGTTTCTATATTATTCACAGTGGCAATATTTTCTCGTACTAATTTCCGATTTTATTTTTATTTTTTTTATCCATTTACAAAATTACATCAAATATTTACAATTAACTAATTACAATTTTGACTACTAGAGCGTTGTGGAGGCTACTACAATTTATAAGCTCAGAACAATATGACTTGATATGTAGTGATAAAATAAATAATTCGATTAACAAACACTGAAATAAAAATAAGTAAAACAAAAATAAAATAAAATAATAATTATTAAAAAAATAAAAATAACTGAAAGGACTTGAATTATAATGATGCAAATTTACAATAGTGTATTAATATAATAATGAGAATAAAACCAGATGATACAAGAATATGATAAAAATAAGGATCTAATAATATCCTAGTAAATCCGTAGAATCTTATTTAAAAATTATGATTGTCTTAAACTTGCGATAGCAAGAGACGGTACTTAATAAATTATAATTAATAAATAAATTAACAAACTCAGTTTTTATTTGCATGATTTATAAATATTTAATTCAAATTTGATGATATTCAGCTTTATTTTAAATTTATTTCTCGTTCACTTTCCTTTACCTTTACTATTAATATTTGTAAACCATTTATTAATATCTGAATTGAGCCCAACTAAGAGTGTGTCCCAGGAAGATAAATAAATAATTACTGAAAATAAATTTAGATAATTAAAGTGTATTGATTTAAGAAATTAGGTATATTCTTATCTTTTGTAAATATGAAAGATTGAGATATATTTCACTAATTTTTATAGAAAACACGATATTATATTTATAATATTAAGTTGGCATCCAATTAAGATCCTGAAAATAATATGAAACGATTTAGAGATTTTTTTTAGGCATGAAGTTAATAATAAGTGTTTCTGGTTATTAAAATATCATTTGAATTTGATTTTTTTTTTTTTACTCTTACAAAACTACTTCGATATATTAAGATGATAAAGACAAAAATGCTCATAATATGGTCCTCCAAAAAAAATATGAATGAAACTAACAGGATATTTAAATTTCATAAAGAGTGGATTTATATGATGAGAAGATGGTTGGGGGATGCGGTCAGAATATAAAACAAATAAGTTGGAATAACTTATTTAATAGTGCCAACGTTTCGGCCAGAATGTCTAGCTTTCATCAAGGCAGCTAGTAGAAAATCGCAAAGCCAAGTGTGGATTTGTTTGATTTTCTTCTTATAATATCTGAATTATTCCTTCGATTTATTTTCCTACATTGCATGATATATATGATTTGCATTAGTAAAGGAATATGTATAAATGAATATGTGACATATGCATAAGCTCATAAAAAATATACATCATACTAATAGAAATTTTCCCTCGTATGGTATAGTAACAGGATTAATGTTCCGGGGGGGAAGGGAACATGGAGTATAACCATAATACTAATCAAAACTTTTATTGCGTGAGTCACAAGTGCTGAAGAAGGGGGGGGGGATTTTAATCCATGTTTTATTATACAACATTATCAACAATTTTCTAAAAGCAATACTAAAAAATAACTTGTTGTTGTTAATATGTATAGATATTGTAACTTATTCCTTTAACACGTTTGATCTAAATGATGAATTTGAAAAAGGAATCGGGCACTAAATTTCACCTACAACTAAAAAGTCGAGATTCTTCAAAATTTGGGTCAAGATTTTTTTTTAAAACATTTTTCTAAATTCATTTTTACTAAATAAGTGTAATCTTCAAACATTCCTTTTATTCTTATACCTCTTTGAATGTTAATTATTTCAAAATTGGAAAAGCTGTTCAAATGATTTCGCGCTTGAAATCTGAAGGGGTTAAGACACAAGAAATCTCCTGGGCCATTTCGGGATCAATTTCAGCCCAGACTTGGAAATCATTGAAGCAGAAATCGCTTATGGTAATCAAGTAGTCATCGGCGGCCATGTTGACAACAGATGCTCCCGACAACACGTGCTACGGCCGTTAGCGCACACACGACGGTAAAAAACAACGGTTGATGCCAGCCGACGAATTAGGAGTTCCCTTCCGTGGAGTGGGATTGCCATGGTTAAATAGCCCATCCTAACCGGAAACAAGAGTCAGCACAGCACGCGAATTTTGGGGCTACTCAACTAAACTATGACTTGAAGGGAGGGTGGGGAGAGAATTATTATCCCATGATGATTAATGATCAATTCAGGGTTAAGATAAAAGTCAACTTGAAAGGGAATAGGGAAATATTTTTACTCATGATCTTAAAAAAGAAGAAAAAAGTTATACAACCGAAAAAAATTGTACGATCCCTTAATGCCGCTTGTAGCTGAGGGAGTTAAGCGACTGCCTCACGCCTGGAGTGGCGCCTGTTCCAATCCGGGCTCAAGGTTCAACTTTTACTTCAATGGGAGTCCCACGAAATAAAAACTTGACCTCCCACGATAGTTAGAATAGGTTGGTTACCTCTAGATAACCTTCCCCCCCCCCCCATGTGTACATTATTTTTTTATAATTTTCTTTTTACTTATATTTACATAATTTTTAAACCTACCTTAGTTTACTTTTTTTTGTATCTTATTAATCTACATTGTCAAAATATTTTTAAGTCCTGATGAAGCCCTACAAAGTGGGCCGAAACGTCGAGAACTAAATAGTTGTTTTATTAACTATTTTTTGTTTCTTTTTTTACCGCAACTCTGACCATCTTAATATTTTGAAAAATACGGTCAATCATTTATACAGTAAGGTGTATTTTACTTCCAAAAATTTTTATTTTTCGGATATTAAGTATTAATGTCACATAGGAATAAGAATATGGTTTGATTCAGACAGTTAAAAAAAAAACAGTCCAATTGGACTACACAACTTTCACTGATCACTCTACTTCCAGTTGAAATCATCGCACATTTCAAAATCGATTCCAACTTCTTTATTATTAATACATTTTTTGTAATAATTACAGTTCTTTATTTTTCTTACATGATTAGAAAGTTCATTTAACCAAAAAAAAAAAACCGATCCCTGTAGAGTCTTGGGCTTAGTAAGTACTTTTTTATTTATTTGTTTTTTTTATCAATATGCAAGTCTAGTCTCAGAAACAATACAAAGCAGGAAGGAACAAAAAATTAGGCTAGAAACTAGAGTGTTTTTATGGTTAGGGAGTTTCTAATGGAAGGATTGATATCTGGTTCGGGCTAGATTGGTTACATATGGAACATTAAGGTCTTTATGGATGATTTTAATTGTGACAAAGTAAGGAGTATTGAGGACTTTACGAAGGATTTTGGATTGTAAGGATTGGATACGAGAGGAATTCAAAGTGGAGCCCCAATATTTAAGTTAAATATTTATTTATTTTTTTTTATGGTTGATTTATTTATTAGTTCTTCTGGTTAGCGATTGGAAAGATATGGTTATACATACAATTATATTCTATAAATTTATCAGATAATTCTGTAAAAATAAAATAGTTTAGGTGGTAATGTACCAACTATTTTGAGATTTCCTGCTTTATTATTGCGGTGCGATATTGTTCTTAACGTCTAAAACAAAACTTAATAACCGATAATAACAGTCCAGAAACTTCTTTAATATTTCTTGGCGATGTTCCAGTATAATTTCAGAACCATTTTCCATTTCATTCCACGCAGCTTTATTAGATGGGCGGAAAGCTATTAATTTCATATTTCTCTTTACAAACAACACAGTACAAATATAGAAGAGGGGACCAAAGATTCACATTTCATAGAGGCCAAAAAATTATTCAGGTTGGTGATGAAAAATTAATTGATAAAAACGTTGAGGATCTAATTTATATATACATATATTTCTTATTTGAACATATATATAACGAAAACAATTTTTTTCTCAGCTTATGATTCATTACAAATAAATATCGATGTTCTAAGTAACGTATCGCGGAACTTTGTTGTACTACAGAGCGTAAATTCAGCGTGACTAATTACACAACAAAGAGATAGAGAGAAGGACATTGGCGGAGGCACACTAATGACGCTAATTGAAGGGCTCGTGTAGGACACGTGGCGCTACTTCCTATCACCTGTAGCGGCCCTCTTTGGTGTAACTAGACTCTCCACGCTCTATGACCGCCCGGAGGAGGAAGGGTAACGATATGGATAGCATCAATCTATCAAGTGCCAACGGTCGAATGGTAAAAGATTTGAACATCTGTGCTCAAGCCTACAGAGCTTCAGCAAGGTACCTAAAAACTAGAAACACAGAAAACTAATAAGAAGAACTAACACATAAATGTGTCGAGTGGAATTTAGAAAAATCTGTTAAGTTTTGGGGTAGTAATCTACATTCATACTATCCAGATTCTTGTTCTTTAGTTTCGTATTAATATTTGCCGAAAGGATTAAACCAAAGTAACTCCATGCCAAGAAAACACAATTGTTTGTAATAATTACTACGAATGAAGTGTTGAATTTATGATAATGGACACATAGTTATTAATTTTCATAACAAAACAGCCATTTCCATCCAACATTTATATTTTCCCCAGTGATTTACAACCATACTACCTATTCGAGGTATAAATTTAAGAATTTAATAATATTAACTTTTCCAGAAAAAGGGATGTTCAGCTGACATCCCAACCAATCCTACCACTATCCGCTCAACTTACTCTGATGACAAATATGTGCTCGCAGTCAATAATAACCCCATAATTGTATCCCAAACTCTCCAATCCCATATCACAACTCTCGTAGAATAGTGGAAGAGAGTAAATCCCAACAAATCCCATCAAATCACCTTTAACCTACTGACTGTTCTACAGTATACTTTAATAATGTTGCTATTACCCCAATTGAACAGATCTGCTACCTTGGACTACATCTGGACAAACGATTAACATGGAATCCTCACACAAGACTGAAAAGACAGGAAACTGCACGTCGATTTCAACTATTACAGCACTTACTAGACAACTTCCAATTCATGACAAAAGACTGATTTACATGTTTAATTGAAATTACATTACTTTGGGGCTCCACTAAACCGTCGAATTCATCTCTTATCGAATCCTTAC
This sequence comes from Halyomorpha halys, assembly GCF_000696795.3. Lineage (NCBI taxonomy): Eukaryota > Metazoa > Arthropoda > Insecta > Hemiptera > Pentatomidae > Halyomorpha > Halyomorpha halys. The sequence continues at coordinate 863,920 of NW_027112419.1, read as the reverse complement.
AATCCAAAATCCTTCGTGAAATCCTCAATGCTTCTTACTTTGTTACAAATAAAATCATCCATAAAGACCTTAATGTTCCATATGTAACCGATCTAGCCCGAACCAGATGTTATTTCTTCTATTATAAACTCCCTAAGGATCCAATCCCACTAGTTTCTAACGTTGCTTTCAATTTCATTCCTGACAATCCTCCGAGGCGCCTGAAAAGAAGATGGCATCAAGACCTTCTAGTGTAGAAATTTGATTAGTGTGCTACCAATAGGTAATTTCCTTACATGCCTGTATCAGTCCACTTTTATATTACATCAAATTTACTTAATGTGTTGTTATGTAAATAGAATCGTAAATTGCAATAAATAAATACAAAAGAAAAATTTGGTTTTGAGAAATGTTAACATACTCTAACCTATATAGCGTTGAATATCATATTAATGAGCAAGGAATGCACTGTAAAATGATACCTTACCAATTTCTCTAACTAAATTACGGAAGTCTTTCCAAAACTTATTTGTGATTTTTCTGCTAAAATACAAGGCCGATCCCCACCCCCATCCTCCCCCCGCTCTGGGAAAAAAATAATCTTTTATATATGTTTCTAAGGACCTTATTTATTTATATTTCTATTAATAATAATAACATGAACCGCTACGACTCATGATGGGTTTGTTGCTAATTCAGAGACAGCATCCCACATTTCTACCTGATGGATAATCTGGTTTTTAATATGGATCTGTTATCGTGGGCAAAATAAAGTTGGTCGCTATATTACAACTTTTTGATTATTTTTCTTTAATAAATAATTGTTTAACTAATATAAGTCGTTAAGTTATTACTTCAACCTGGCAATACGATATACGTGGAAACCACATGAATTCCGCAAAAACCTATGTACAACCTCTGGATATGATATGGTATCACTCAATTATTTCTAAAAACTTTTGGAATGAATATTCAGGTGTTTTTTTTTTTTTCATTTCTCATTAACTACAATCTTCTAAATAGTTGAATAATTGCCAGAAACCCCTAGATTTATATACATATATAATAGAGTGATGACGACTTTCATATTATGAAAAAAAAACAATTTTTAGCGTATAAAATCCTTTTTATGTCAGTTTTTTTTTTTTAAGTCTTTCACTGAAGACCTATACAGTCCTAGAGTGTAAATATCGAGAATTAGTTCCCAGGGCATCCACGAAATAAACATAAACTAACCTCTATGGGATTCGAACCCAGAAGATCTGAACCAAGCCCTCTGAGACCCCAACTACAACGTGTTCGGATATCACGTTAACTACTTAAAGTGCGAAAAAACACTGTCTAAATGAGATGGACCATTCTGTTCATAGAAGGCTGGAAATATTTATCGTACTTTATATTTGTCTATTCTATATATTTATTGCCCTCTCCCTCACCCTACATCAAAATCATTTTTAAATCTGAAGGCTAAATCACTTTAAAATTGACAATAACATAATGAATATATTTATATTCATATTATTAACATTCATGGCGACTAAATTGCTAAATTTCATCTCATAGAAATATGCTCAGCGAAGTTCTTACAAGAGTGAATTTGAAATTTCATCCTTCATGAATTTTATAGACAGATTCTTCTTTATAAAATTATTGGTGACAATTGAAGATTCCTATCTTAATGAAATTTCTCGGGGAGGGCCGTTAGTGTTGCAGCTGTTTACAGGTCATGCTAGGATGAGGTAGACGTTACTACTGAATATATTTGCATACACACTACGTTACGTTCGAGTAAACTATATTAGTGCAGGAAGGATGGGTCTGACGAAAAAAATACTATATGGTCAATATGATTCCATATGTAGGAAAATAGATTTTTTTTTTTTTTTTTAATTAAAAAGAATATAAATATATATATTTATATATTTCTGTAATACTTATCTACAATATACAGTAAAACGTTTCTTAAAAGACACCCTTCTATTACCGGATTTCTATCACGGAAATTTTATTAAGGTCCCGGCCAACCAAATACAAATTTAATACAATAGACGCACTTGCTCAGCCTCCACAGTGATGCGGCGAGAGGGATGCGCTGGGATCTCTTGAGCTCTGCTCTATCCTTCACACGTGGGGGATAGAGTGGGCTCAGGGATCCTCAGGTCGATTGTGTAAATATTGTATATATTATTTTATCATTATGTTATTTTATTTAT
>NW_027112419.1:834417-859708 GCF_000696795.3 Halyomorpha halys | reverse complement strand
TAAAATAGTATAATTCTACTATTTGAGTTTTTTTGACCGCACCCGGACCATATTCCTTTCATCAAAACGAAGTTTTCTTTTTTTTTTTTAATGCATATAAGTTAGTGGAATCATTTATTCTAAGAATTTTCCTAATTAGATACATAAAAAAATCTTTATACCATTAAAAATAAGTAAAATTAACTCATTCTGGAGACATTCTCAAAAGATTTTTTAAGAATGATGTATTTGTTTAAATATAAAAAACTCGTATTGTTGATTTGGTTGTATTTATGAGGCATCACAGGTATTATTTCATTTTTGTGTAATTTTTATATTCACACTTTCCTAGCAGAAACTTTTATATACCGGACAAAATTATCTTTCCCTTAGATATCTGTTGTATAGTGTTTTCACTTTAATGTAATACTGGTTGTATAATAATATATTACATTAGGAAAATCTCAATAGTTATGATAATTAGTGATATTCAAATTGGTGAAGATATTTTCCTTTGCACTAGAAAAAAACTAAAAATAACAGTATTTTCCAGAATATTCCTGAGATAATTTCAACATTCAAAATTCTCCTGCACCAGCACTTCAGCCTCTTCGCTTCCAAAATAAATATTATATATAATATCCAATCCAAAAAACCTGACCCAATGAGGTAAATATAAATGGAGTTTCCTATACTCTCTAGAAATTCAAGCATCGAAGAAGTTTTTAAAAAATTCCAAATCCAAGAGGAAAAGGGAAATGTGAAAATTGTCTGTATGTATCATTGTACATGTATTGATTTTTGTATTGGCTTCACGTCAACATGTTTCTAAAAATATTCTCGAACGATTGACTTTCTTTCACGTCAGTTAGGTTCTAAAGTTCAAAATTTGAATTAAGAAAGACTTACTCTAGACATATATTTAATTCATACACAAAAAAAATAGGTACATAATTATTTCGATATCTTTGAAATTTTAGGTACTAATGTAAAATTATATAATTAAAATAAAGAATATGCTGGAAAAAAATATTATTGATGCTTAAAATCATCTCTAAGAATAATGGGTAAATACTTTTTAAGAGTAGAGCTTCATTAATTGTATCCCAAAATCTCCAATCCCATATCACAGCCCTCGAAGATTGGTGTCGTAATTGGAGGATTAAGATAAATTCCAACAAATCCCATCAAATCACCTTTACCCTTCGTCGTAAACCTACTGACTGCCCTACAGTTTCATTTAACAATGTTACTCTTACCCCTGTCGAACAGATCCTCTACCTTGGACTACATTTGGACAAGCGATTAACCTGGAATCCTCACACCAGACTGAAAAGACAGGAAACTGCACGTCGATTTCGACTATTACAGCACTTACTAAGCAAACGGTCTAAACTTCCAACACATTACAAAAGACTGATCTACATGACTGTAATAAGGCCAATCTGGGCATATGGAGTTGAGCTTTGGGACTCCACTAAACCTTCGAATTCCTCTCGTATTCAATCCTTACAATCCAAAATCCTTCGTAAAATCCTCAATGCTCCTTAATTTGTCACAAATAAAATCATACATAAAGACCTTAATGTTCCCTATGTAACCGATCTAGACCAAACCAGATATCACTCCTTCCATTATAAACTCTCTAACCACTCAAACCCCCTAGTTTCTAATCTTACAATCCTCTTCCATTCCTGACAATCCTCCGAGGCGCCTGAAAAGAAGATAGCCACGAGACCAGCTAATGTAAAATGTCATTAGAGTGCTACCAATGGGTAGTTTCTCTACACGCCTCTAACACTCCAATTTAACTTAGATCAGATTTACTAAATGTATTATAATGTACAGTTGTAAATAGCAATAAATAAATATTAAAAATTTTAAAAAATAAAAAAGAGTAAAGCTTATGAATCAACCTATATAATGTTCTAAGAAACTATGAAAGTGTTATTCCATCACCAAGTAGCGGGCCTAGAACTTGCGGTGTCTTGGGCGATATAATTTGCGGGTCCTTTTTGGCAAGATTGTTGCTGCCGGAGGATTTGGTATAATACCCTTAAGAGTAAGTGGGCAGAGGGGGTTTGGAGGCCTCCTAATACTATAAAAATCGTCAGTAATGTATAAAGGAACCCCTCACATCGACAAAAATGTTCATAATTTAGCGCAAAAATAATGAGCTAAATTTTTGTGATAAATATTCAACGATCATGGTTTCTTCACGTTAACCATAGTCCTAAACTCAACAGGGCAATATCTACCTCCGTTCGTATACTTCGAGGAACAAAGTTCAGAAATGACACTCCGGATGTATAAAAAGCCAGACTCGAGAGTAGCAGAGAGGCCCCAGATGACCCTTACACGCCTGGCTGGTTACCCTAGGCCACGCGACACGTCATTAGATCCTCTATCGTTCGCACCTCCTCCTTCCGACCCTAACTGCATCTAATTTCGTCGGCTCTTTATGCCTCAGTTGAACCTTAGCCCCTTTTAGGAAGAGATTAGGAACAAAAACTCTGACAGGAGTTAGCGGCCTTGTTAACGACCGAAAATAGCGAAAAGGACTTTTTTTTTGTTAAGTAATGTTTTCTGAAAAAGCATCCCAGGATGTAAAATGTATACACCAATCCAGAGGGGTTATAGCAGGAGTTTTACAGAAGTAGCTTTTAAAGTTTACCATTTAGGTTCACTTAATCACCGATAAATCATTTAATCAGAAATTTTCAATACCATGTTTTTTTTAAAGTGATTATTCTTTACACTTATAGTGAAATATGAACTAAAATAAAATTGAGGCAAATAAAACGCAATTTATTTCTCATTAATATTTTTGTTTCAGAATTTACTATAACAAACAGCAAAATCGATATGATATTGATATGATATTTAAATTTATATTGGGATTTGACATATGGATTTGAGCTCTGAGGCTCCACCAAACCATTAAATTCCTCCCGCATCCAATCCTTACAATCCAAAATCCTTGATGCTCCTTATTACGTTACAAATAAACTCATTCACAAAGACCTTAACATCCCATTTGTTGCAGATTTTGCCCAAAACAGATATGCGTCTTTTCATTCCAAACTCCTTACCCATCCTAACCCATTAATTCTTAATCTTTCATCCTTTACATTCCCTGATAATCCTCCGAGGCGTCTGAAAAGAAGATGGCCACGGGACCTTCTAATTTAAATTAATGTTTGAAGTACTACCAATGGATGGCTCCTTCCCAAGATTTTCAAGTGTATAGGAAATATACAACATATTTACTTATTGTATTTATTAATTGTACAGTTTTAAATCAAATTAAATAAATAAAAATAAAATAAAATTTATATCGGGACAGGACACTAGAATATTTGAATTTGTGTGAAAGAGAAAATACAGGTAGGAAACCTATCGTTTCCATTCAACAAGAAGAATTGATCAGTATGATTGGACGGATCAGCATTGCGGTTTGGACTTCTGTCGTGAGATAGTATTATCCATTCACTACAAACAATTATTATATACGAATTATTGTTTATTACAGAGCAATTGCAGTCTACCAGCTGACGTTACGAGACATCTGTCGATGGTCGTTCATAAAAGGTATCTTCCATTCAGGGACTCGGAGTTCTCACGATACGATCCTGGGATGCTGTCTTCACCAATCACAGTTGGCCACTCTATTTGTCTACGGCTACCATCTGTTTTTTGTGGTTTCTTACCAAAATAATGAAATACTATGAACAGAAATACTGCATGCCAAAGTATTTATACATTTATCAATATGTAGAGTACAGATATTTGAAATGCTAAACACCTGATAATAAAAAAAAAATTCATCAAATATTATAAAAAATACCCATTTAGACTCATACTGTTTATCTTCTTACAACTCCTACATTTCGACAACTTCGAACATACTCAAGGATCTATTGATGAACTATTTCAATTACAACCTAATCATTAAAAATTATTTTACGATGTCATTAAAATTTTGTAGGCCATTCCGTTTTATAGGTTAACTAAGGCTTATTTTGACAAAGGTAGAATAGTCTGAAATCATTTAATGGCATTGTTATAGTTGTGATATAAATATGGTAGGATAATTTATGATTCAAAATATTTTTATAAAACATTCAAAATTATAAATTATCCTTTTATAATTCAGAAAATAATTTAAAAATAAAAATTCATACATTTAAAATTAAAATTTAATTTAAATACTTTTTAAAATAATTTTAATGATTAGAATGAAATTGAAATTGTTAATCAATAGATCCTTAAGAATGGCCGGAATGGCCGAAACGTAGGAATTACAAAAAAATAAATAGTGTGAGACTATAAGGATATTTTTTATTATAAATTATAAACAAACCAGCATCAAACAAGAAATTAAATCGTATATATAAAAAAAAATCGTGTGTTGACGTCTTTAATATCATGCAACTTCACATCATCGGCTAGTGAGATCTCATATTTATCGGCAAAACAAATACGTGTGAAAAATTAAATGTCATGAAATCTACTATCTGATGAGTAATAGATTTTTCTGGTGACAGTTTGTTTTATCACTGACAGGTAAGTCAGACTGCAACAATTGGAGGTCACTTTGATTCGAAATGTGATTTAAAATTGTGCGCATATAAATCAAACTCAGAGTGTTTAATATCTTCCGACAAACCATTTATAAAACATAATAACATCAAAGATCCCAAGTTACTCCATTGTGGAATCCACAATTTGGGGTAAAGTCCTCATAATAATAACAACAATATTGTACATACTGATACTCTCTTCCTTAGGTTGGAAGGATCCAGGTTAATCCATAGTAAAGGGTCCAAACCTGCATAGTTTAGTTAATAAAATACTATAATCAGCCATATCAAACGTCTTTTTAAAATCCGTATTGAAAACATCAACCATTAAAGTTGGTTAGTTAAGTTATGGTGAATTTTTGAGGCATGAAGCTATGTTTGTCATGTCCACTATGATCAATCTTCATAGACATTGATGTTTACTCAATTTAAGTACCAAAATTCAGCGTATTTTACAAATTCTTTGAATCGAATAACCAAAAATAGGATAGAACAGTCAAAACAAATCTAACTTAAAAACTAACTATTCAGCGCAAACAATCGTTTAATTATGACTATTTCACCACAGTTCTCCACATATGAAAGGTTCAAGATAAGTTTAGGGGCTTAGATGTGCTAAGACTAATTTCGTTTAATACTACTTTACAACCGAAACAAGATTAAATTTAAGATAGTATGCAAGTTAGTAAGATATTTGTGAAACCTTTTATAATTACGAATTTGGTTGTGTTTTTAAAAAATAACCTTAGAAATCATTCCATTAAAACTGAGCACTCGATTTAATTCTAAAACATAACACTTTAATTTAATAATAGACTATTTTAATTTTAAGGCATATAATTTCTAAATAATACAATTGATCCAAGGGTAGTAACGCCATAGCTAGTAGTGCACCTATCCCTACCGCGAAGGCTATTGGAGCGGCTGAGGAATGTATTTGTAAGCCGGGAGAGAGGAGGGGATGGAACGGAGGCTGCGATTGGCCGAAGCCAGAGTTGCCCCTCCCATCGGATGAGGGTCCCCTGCCACAGAGATCGTCCAGGTGACTGGAAGCACCCCTCCGAGTTGGAGGGTGGTTGTGTTGTGTCTGTCGGAGGGACATCGTCATCGTAGCGCTGGAGATCTCAAAGGGCTTGGATCACAGAGCCAGGTAGTACAATTGGAGACTTTAATTCTCTTCTTTTTTTCAAAACAGATTTTATAATTTTTATTAAATTGCAATAATGAGTAAATGGTTTTCGCTTTTTGAAAATACTTTAAAAGGTCATGTTTAGATTGGTTGAAAATACATTTATTTCGTATCAAAATTGAAAAAAAAAAAAATTTGCAATATATGTTTCTAGTTCCACAACAATGTTTTTTTTAATTTATTACACATGATCCATCTATTAATTTTTTTAGTAAAAAAAACAATCGTCAACGAGAAAGAATTTTTGAACCTTTTAACACCATTATTACAAAATAAAAATCTAGGGAGGACCAAAAAAGGTTGTGTTTTACGCACATTTTGAAATTGCTATTGGATTTGACCTTATTAAAAATTAATTCCTTTGATGCACTTCGGAAAATAAATCATATGATAGAAATAACGTTTTTTAGTTTTCCCTCTATATGGCCATTTCTGGCAAACGTGGTGGTTCAACTCACAGGTTTTTGGCATATTCTAACGAGAGTTGGAAGGTCGAGAATCATTGTTTGGGGTCCCCACGAAATAATTTTCAACCCCTCCCCCCCAACAGTTTGCTAAGGTGATCCCTTTAATACTCTCGGCCACAATTCTCGTTAATGGCAGAATCATGTCGATTTCAAAATATACTACAGCGTGTAAAACAATTATTCCCGCCATTTTCTGACTTACTCCATTTTTCCCACCCTCTTCATTTCCTTTGATATTTTAATGTCAAAAAGAATATGAAAATCAAATACTATGAATATATATGTGATTTAAGACTTACCTTTTTAATAGGCGTTCCAAACTTCCTTAGTGAAATAACGCCTGTAATTAAAAATAGCATCTATTTTGAAATGAAGCGCATTTAAGTTCAGAAAAGTAGATTAATCATAAATATAAACAAAATTACTCTATAAACCCCAGTAAGTACGTACCCAAACCGAACAGTACCGTAATATAAGCAAAAAATGTTTACAATAAATTTCCGGAAAAAAAAACTAAAAATTTATTTTCTCAAAATAATCCATTATTGAGTTGTAACAAAATTATTATCCCATAAAAAATCACGGGTGTTATCACAAAAATTGGGACAGTTAAATTTTTCGGCCACAGAAGAAACCGAAAGACGGGCGCCATGTTGCCTATGCCTCCAGGGTTTGGAACAGAAGATGTTCGAAAGGGAAGTTTTCAAACCAGCCAAACTCGGTAGTACTAGAGCAAAAATATCGATACCCAAAAATATGAATTGATATGTGCATACCTTAGAAGAAATAAAAAAAAAAAAAGGATCAGTACAAATACAAATGAAAACATTAAGCCAACGATTTTATTGTGTTTTTATAAACATTTTTGGCGCTATTTTTTATAAATATTTTTTGTTCTAAATTTGAATTTTAATACTTCGAATTTATAGTAAACAACTTGAAACGTAAATATACAGAACAAAAGCGTGTTAATATATATAATTTTAGTTTTTATATATTTTTTTTATTTTTGGGGAGGGGATGCCTGAGGATTAATTTTTTTATAAACTAGTTGGGTTGGGTTATAGATTTATACTAAATGGATTTTTTTCAAGTCAAAACATTTAGTTGGTACAACTATTTAGTATCGATTTTAAGTTTAAGAAGAAACAAAAACTTGCAGCGACCGAATAAGTGATTATGTGACAATATTTGGGGAGGGAGGGGGTTATGGCAGGATGCTATACACTACTATTATATTCTATTGTTGCGATTAGAATTTTTTTTATAATATAGTAATAAAATGTAATACATTTTTATTACTATATTCTGGCCCAAGCGCCTTTTTATTATTGAATGATTTAACAGGCTTTCTTCAAAGTACAGCTTTTGTAACCAATTGATTAGATGTGAAACAGGTTTTTTCGATATGGTTATCATTATTATTAAACCTCTTTGATGAACATAAGGATAGTGTGACTGCTTAAGGGTCAACAAATTATTTTTTTTTTTAACTAGAGTATTGCCTGAAAATATTAAGACCAGTCCCGTAACTTTCTGACCACTGGAAGTGATTCAAATATTTGACAACGGTGTAAATTTCTGTGTTGTTGATACACATTCTAAATAATAGAATCATTAGTTCAGTCGGTATAATTTTAATAATTCTAATGTTACTTTGTTTATTAATGGATCAACGAGTAATAATTTTATAGAGTGGATTATTAACTAATTTTATTCATATAGTTCTTTTTAAAAAGAAACTGCTTTATAAATAACTAAGGCCATCTTTTTATTCACAAATGAAAATTAACGTTTTTTTTAGTCTTACTCTTATTTTTACCGTTTTAACATTTATAGTAATTGTCAATGAAGAAAAAATAATCAAGTAATTGTCAAAATAATCATGAAATAATGTAAAGATATTTACAACTAACTTCAGAATCTGTAACTATTGCACATTACAGCGTACAGTTACTAAATTTTCTTCGCTACGTTTTAAGAAAAACATCGTAGCAATATAAATAAATAATAAACAAGTAAATCGATTTTGTTATACAAAAAGAGAATGACCAAATATAAACTTCTTAAAAATTGTAAAAAAAAAAAAAAACTGATTAACTTAGTCTCTCTGAAAATATTTTTTTTTTCTGAAATAACCAAAAAAAAAATATGTTGACGAAAATAATTAAAATAAAAATGATGATAATAAAATACTTTCGAGGTTATAAGAACTTGAAATACGAAAATTGAGGTTTGATTCTTAAAATAGTCACATTCCCTTTAAAACATCGTGATATAGAAGTTTTCTTTTACCCCTTTCGATCTTCTACTTTATCAAACTATCTTCTTTTCTTCGACGTTTTCTCCTTTCTGGAAGTCCAAGTTCGAGTTCTCTTCCATATTTCTATATTTAATCCTATTTGTCGTTCTAGTTAGTGTAAAAGCCATTTCAACCTATGCGATCTTTTTTGGACGGCTACCGATACAGAGGCTTAGAGGATTCGCTGAAGCGTTCTGAAGAAATTTAATCATTTCTAAAAACTTTTACAAACATGAAGTTTCAAGCACTAAGCTTTTCTTTGTACTGAAATTCGCTATTTAATAAAAAAAACAAATAAGGGCGAAGACGTTTGTTCCTCCTACTGTTCGTGTTAGGTCTTGTAGTCTAATTTTTTTATTTATTTTTTTTTCTGACCTAGAAAAAATTAAAAACCAACAAATTAAATATATACAAAGAAGAGATAAATGTATATACTCAGGCAGATAATATATCTTGGTTTGCCATTGTGGCATTATAAGATAAGATGCCTGGTCCGCTGAAGGCGGTGTCATCGATGATGGCATGAGTCTGCCGTGAGCGTACTAGGAATATGGAGGGGCTATTCTGGCTGGCTTCTCGTAGTCTAAGAGAAGTTCAAAAGATTAAGAGTAAATTGATCCAGAAATATGTTACAGTGCGTATCCGCCCTCCTAATTTATAACATCCAAAAATATCGTTAAATGATATATAACGTATTTAATTATTTTCTATTATCATGAGATTTAGTTTCAGGTTTAGTGACTGGCATTATTTTTAATATGTGGGACCAATGTCATTCTATCAAACGTTAATCGGAGATATTGTATGGGAACGGGGAATGGTTTAGTTATTAAGGTACAGGAGAGAGCGCGTTTCATGTTTAAGTTTAAAAGTAATGAGATGGGGAACATATCACTACCCCAGTTCAACATATCCCAAAAAATAGCCATTTTGAGAAATGCATGTAATCTTTTCAATAAGAGTGAATTTATACAATTCAGAACTGTATTTTCACGAAATATTTGTTTTTATTTAGATTTTATGACATATGTTTTACTGTATAGATTCCCCTTATTGCTAAGATTGTTTACATATCTCAAAATAACCATTTTTGAGATGTTATACTACTGAACTGGAACAGCGATGTGTGAGGGGTCTAATATCATGAGAAAGAAAATAAAGCCAGAGAAGAGTACTTTTTTCTTCATGAAGGAGGCATGTGTCATTTGTGTTATTAACAACTTACAATCCCTTAATTATCAGTATCGTATATGACAGGTTATATAGATTTGAATATATAGAGAAAAAAATAATCCAATTTATATTCATCTAAAAAAGATAAGGACGATTTTTTTATGTTAAATGCTCTAAATTAAAATTCATTATTCAAATATTCCTGAACAGTTAACGTGGACAAGAGTATACTAGAGGCATGATAGCAACGTTGCAACATTCTGTGTTCCAATCTATTTTAAGTGTCCTATGTTTAAAAAATATATAATAAACCTGATATGGTCACAAACATGTACACAGGATGTTTAAGTATTATGTCCTAACTGAAAATATGAATTGAGGATCTCAAAATAAGAAAAAAATCTGTTTACTTTATTAAGGAGATATTCACGTTTAACGATTTTCATTGTTATGAATTATAAGGTTATAATAAATAAATTATTATGTGTTCTAACTAAATTATTAATGTGATGTAAACACTAGCAATCATATTAAATGTTCTTTAATGAAGTGATTACCTTGAGCATCATCTTTCTTCCACAGTAGCAGTGGCCAAATAGGTACGTGTTAGTGTCACACTCTTCAGAACAGTCATCACTGAAATTGTTTGTTTGTGGTGACATTAAACAGAATTTGTATGCAATCCCTTCATTAATTAATAATTAACTTAATTATTTAAGAAGAAGGTCATGTAATGCCGCTGGTATCTGAACATTTTTTTTAGAATCTCTGTAAAATTGTTTATTGTTTTAATATAAAAATACTTTTATTATCAAAGAAATATTTTGTTCTATTAAAGTAAAATTAAAGATCCAATACCGTTTGGCCACTGTTGTGGAAGAAAGATGTCTAGCCTATCTTAATGCCCAAGTTAATCACTTTGAAAATTTAATATTAATATTTAAATGACATTAATAAAGTAATTGAAACACAAATTACTTTATTTATTACAACCTAAATAATTCAGAACAATGAAAATCTCTGGACTTAAACATCTTCTAAACAAATAGTGAACAGATATACCTTCATAGGAATTTTTTTCTTGTTTTAAGATCCTTAATTCCCATTTCCAGTTAGCACATCTAACTCTGAAAAACCTTGTATAATATTTCCCTCAATTTGGCGCCCAAAAGAAATCTCAAAATAAATGCAGATCTGCATCATGAGCTTCTGTTCCATACCACTCTCTAACACCTCGAAGACACTTGACCCTCCTTGAATAGGTGAAGATGGATACGCAGGTGCCCGAGAGTCACGGTATGTTAGTGTAAGGCGCGTGCCGCTCCAGGTGTACTACCTCAGCTGCGGGAGGGTGATGCCTCATTATCGGATCTAGTGGGTATCCGAGGAAGTCTCTTGTTCACGGGTTAATCGCGTCATTTGACTTTGAAATCATATTATAAAGATAACTAATGAACTCGAGTAAGTTCAAGGACAAAGTAATAAACGTGATGTTATCTTTTAAAATATCGATAACAAGAAAGTAAAAACTTCCTAAGAGATAAGAAATTTACAATCTTGGAATATACAATCAGGAAGACCTTCACTGACTGATCTCACGATTTAAGTTTTTTTTTTTTACTAAAAACTTTTTATGGTTACCAACCTCGTGAATACTAACATTTCCACAAATATTATATATTACATTAATAAAAATATTATCATTATAAATAATAATTTTTCACTTCATAGTTCAAAAAGGATTTGCTAATACATCAATTTTTTTCCGGAAGAAGTCATTTTTTATCAACTCCCTTTTTCCACACATTAGACAAAACGTTTTGGCCTTTTTTGTCCATTATTCACTTCCATTGTTTTTCAAAAATAAGAATAATTCACGATCAACAGTTTTTTTTTAATTATACATTGAATTTTAATAAATAATTTAAAAATTAATTATATCTAATTAATAATATATTTTACTATTTCTATTACTAGCTCGTCAACTATTTTATATAAATTTCCAAATTTAATAAGTTTGGCCATAACACCACATTAAATATAAGCTGTATTTTAAATTTTTAGAAAGACAATGAGGAATAACGTGTGATGAATGAAAAAAATATAAAAATTTTTTTATGAGTCGAAATATTTCCATCAAATGAGTTAAGGTAAGAAATAAATAAGAATAATTACTATTAAATTTCGGCCTAATCTCCAAAATATTTTGAATTTGTAAATTGGTATAAAATATTTAACTAGCTAAGTAAATAGGAAAATATATTTTAAATTACGTGTAACTAATGTTTAAATTATTTATTAAAATTCAATAAACAGTTTTTAAAAAGAAAACTGTTGATTGTGTTTTTTATTTATTTTAGAAACACATATTGGACAAAAGAGCACAAAACAGTGTTTGAATGTGAAATACAAATAAGAGATAAAAAGGGTCTATTTCTTCCTGAAAAAGAAATAAATAATAATATAAAAATATTATAGTCCACAATTATTTTGAAAATATTATTATTATATATCGATTAATCCTTTTCCAGGAAATTGGGGTATTTTTATTCTTCACTCTTATTCTTAAAACTATTTCCAATTTTAATTTCAAAATTGTGTTATGAAGTTACCTGACTATTATAGTTTTTTTCCCATTCAATTTCAGAAAAATTTAGGTTATGGAATTATTTTGAATAAGACATGATATGATTGATTTAACTGATCATTCAAAATCTAAACTATTAAGAGGTAATAAACAAAAATTTAATTACTATAAATGCTGTTTGGTAATAAAGGAACGAAGTTCGATGAAATCTTGTATAATTATTAAATATCTATAAACAAACTTTAATATGTTTAACATGTGAACTAAATACTTCTGTATATACCAGTATCAAGTAAACTTATTGTGACCAATAATGTCACTGAATCTTGATAGGAAATTATTGTTTCTTAGTTTTTCAATAATTATTTGTTTAAAAAAATCCCATAATTTTAAGCTAGACATTGGTATTTATTTTATTAATTGAAATATAAATTCTATAATCAATATTTTAGTATATCTACAAGCTCTGACAAAGGTAGTACTTTGTCAGAGCTTGTAGATATACTAAAATATTGATTATAGAATTTATATTTCAATTAATAAAATAAATACCAATGTTATTTTATTAAACCAATTAAAAAATAAATCCCTAAATTTGCACACAATTGCTTCTATATGAAAAGTGAAAAACTTAATTTTTTATAAGTTATAGTTGAAATTTACCTATATTGAACTTCAAGAATGTATAATTCATTATCACAATTAACGATTTTAGCATACATGCTATATTATTTTACAATTACTATCATGTATGAAATAATTACTATCATGAATAAATTTCGAAAATGTAATTATATTTTGTAACGTTGTAGCATGCTGAGCCTTGGAGCTGGAGCAACCCAACAGCCGCAGGCTTCGGCCTATTCTGCTCCTTCGAGGCATTGGTCGATTAAGTAAGTATCTTTTAACTTTTCTGGATTTTTATTAATTAATTATCAAATTAAAAAATATATCTTAATTAATATTAGTATAATAATCCGTTATATTCAGAAGTTGCTCACCCTACCTTCTACACTTTCAATACCATATCCCAAACTAGCTATTTATATCCTCTGCCATACAATTCTTTCGGAAAATCCTTTATTATTTGTTGATATTAGTTAATGGAATCTCTTATTCACTTCTATCAATAAATCCTCTTCTATGTAATACTTCCTCTATGGGGTTTCAATCGTGTAAAAAATAAAATAAAAACATAGAGAAATAGATTGGTAGGACATTCAATGAAGATGTCAATGTCTGGAGGAGAAAGGCTCTGCCCCTTTAATATGTTATGAAGGGGCCTAGAGTGTATCTGTCCCCTCCCCAATATTTTATTGTAATTTACTTTAAAATAATCTTTAAAAAAAGTTTAAGGAATAGTACAAGTGACAATACCTCATTTAATCTAAAATCGTGAGATTTCATTTATAACAGAAAACCACCCCACAAAAAATATAGTTTGATGTGTTCCAGGACTTTCCACTTTCATGTTACAAAACGATATACTCAGTCTAGTATTTGTACCATAGATTTACTTGACTATGATATACGATGGACAATGGGGAACAGTGAACTACATTTCAAGTGTAGTTCCTCTGTCTTTCGGGGGACTTCGTCCCACCTGTTCTCCTAGGAATATTCGTCTTGTATAATCCTGTACCTAATGTAGAGAGGAATTGTTGCATCCCAATATTATCGAATGAATGTTAGAATAATTGCCATAAATATGTATATGTTCCTAAATAAAATGTTTGGATCAGTTGTACAACCTTGTTCTGCCCACAGGTACGAGGAAGATCGTGAAATGCAGACAGCAGTTTCCGAGAGCAGGAGCGAAGGACAGGAGTGTTGCTGGAGCGGGTGGGACTGGGGTGAGCCTAGGAGGAGGGCTCAGCCCCGCCAGCCAAGCCCCACAGTCCTCAGGAGGCGGAGGCTGGCAGCCAACGCGAGGGAGAGACGGAGGATGAACGGGCTTAACGAGGCCTTCGACCGCCTGCGGGAGGTGATCCCTTCCATCGGCCAGGACCACAAGTTGTCCAAGTTTGAGACCCTCCAGATGGCACAGTCCTACATCGCCGCACTGTCGGAGCTACTGGAAAGGTCAGGGGCCAGGTGACCCGGAGCGGGCGAGGGGGAGTCATCCCAACTGTGGGAGCTCTGATCAAGCCCTCGTCTCGTCACGTGTTTCAGCGAATGGACTTATTCAAAGTATATAGTAAATATCTTATGGAAGACCTGTCAAATTCTCTTAAGAAACAATACTGTAACAATTTATTATAAGAATTAATTTGTTAATTATCATTTCTGATGTTTGTGTGTTAACTGAAAGGTTTTAAATGGTGAATATACAATAAGGGTGACTCAAAAAAGCACTTTAAGCAGCCTAATTTTCAAATATTTTTCTGAAAGGGACTCTACTTCACCGTAGTCGGGAGTGTGATATATAATAAATTGTGATTTATGGGAAATGTAATAACTGCAGATGGCTCTCATTACATTTGTTTCGGGAAAGGAATAGCAAATGGATTAGAAGAGTACATGGTCTAAAGGGAAATATTTGGTTTTCTACATCTTTCAATTTTTCCTTCATATAAGGATTTTTTATTTTTTTTTTTTTGAGATATAACAAGCCTAACTTATTTTTCTTTCATGGACTAAAATAGAATTTGGGATGAGGTAAGCAAGAGATTGCATAACCACAGAACTCGTTAACTGCTAAATTAAACAGGCAGGGATTAGGCGGTTGATTTTTGAACTATCGAAAAATTTAAACTAAATTATTTTATAAAAATAAAATCATAACACTATCTTTAAACTTTAAAATATTAAACCCGAAAAAAAACTTTGACGGTTCGTAGCAGTTCTAATAAGTGCACAAAGTATATTAAATAACATTATAAATTAATCTTTATAAGATTATATGATTTATTAAACTTTACTTATAATTATGAGAAACCAAGGTTATTAAAGTTGCTTACTTTTAATTATTCGATAATAACTGTTAATTAAAACACACCAGAAAAGGTAAATATTATATTTAAGGACATTCTAGATACATAAGAGTTAATTAATTTCATTACTGACAGTAATTAAGTTTAAGTCCTAATTTCATCTAATGTAAATAATTTCCGTCCATTTAGAGAAATTTATTAAATGCAATTATTTAAGTTATATGTAAATATTATAAGAGAATATAAAATTATTATTTATTTGATAGCACATTTTTTAAAAGTAGTTTATAATATATATGATGTCACCAAAGAAGATTTAACGGCCTGTTTTGAAGCGCCTTTGTCTAGTCTGATACTGAACTTAAGTTCAGCCTGATTTGCATGTAATGTAATGTAGATATAATTTAGTTTATATTGATGCAAATATAATAACAATAAAAATAAGATTTAATTTTTTTTTTTTAATGTATATAGAAATAATCCGATTTTTATTTGTTCCTATATTTGTAAATATATATATATGATCCAAATAAATATGTTTAATTTTGTATTTCCCCCAGTACCTGTTTCCTACAGTATTCTTGCATAATCTGATTTACTAGGATTAAATATAAATTAAAAATAAAATTATAATTATTAAAAATTAAAAACTAATTATTAAAATTACTAAACTCAATGTTAGTAAGAAATATATATATTCGGTTATTAGAGGAAGCTTTAAATAAGCTTCGGAAACATTTAATCCATTATACAAAAATAATTAAATTATATTTGAAAAATACTAATTGAAATTATTTATTTAAAAATTAACTTCAGAATTATTAAAAATTTTATTTATTTTTTGTGTCAATATATTTATTGACAATAGATGACATCCATTTTCTTTTCAGTTAGTATTGTTCTCAAGTACCTTGTATTAATTTGGGTTTAAAATTTGTAATATATAATTTTTTATCTATTCTTAAGTAACATAATCTGTTAAACTTACGGACAATGGGTACTAGTGATAAACGTCAGCAAAAATAAATAAACAAAATTAATAAGAAATAATGATAAAAAAAATTAATAAACAATAGAGATTGTTTAAACAGAAAGGAATTTAGAAAGCTAATAGAAAGCGAGGTATTTGATATGTCCGTTTCTAACAAACAATTAATAATAATTGTAAAATAATTAATATAATAAAGAAAAGAAAATTACCTTGAAATAAAATAAATTATCTTAAATGCTAAATAATAAATAATAAATGTTAAAAAACATTTTTTCACAATTGAATTTAATTAAAATTTCAAAGTTTTAAAAATAATAAATAATAAAAAAAATATAATAAAAATCAAAATTGATAGTTTAAAAAATAAAATAAATCATGGAAGAACTTACTAATATATAACTAAACTTAGTAAAACTTAATTATAAACAGACCTTAAGCACAAGTAAGTAATATTTTATATATATAATTTTCATTCTCTCTTCACATGCGAAAAAAAACTTTTCTCCACCTTCATGAATTTTTGGTCATGTTGATATACATCGATTTATTCTTAAATATATACAATTTATTCCTACTATTATTCACCTATCATGATGATAAAGTCAATTCAGGATATATTTAAAAAAATAAATTATCGATCCATGACTATTGGTGAATCGCGTTTTTTTGACTAGTTTCCATCTCATACACTATTAGAATTAATATTGGATTTATTGGAATTTTACTTTTTAAAAACTCAGTATTAATAAGCGATCATTTTTAGGTTTAGGATGGATGTGAAGGATACCTATACCTACATTTTTATGTCGTAAACAATTCTGGTATCTTCTTTAATTTCTACAAATGGGTAGTTTCTTCATTAGTTGCTGTCATGCTTTTATGACAGCCCAAATACCAAATTTATACATCGTCATCCTAACGTTTAAGTAAGTACTATATCTACTTTTTAGGAGACCAAAAAAGTACTTTATGTTTTAGACATAGCTCTGTGAATAATGTTATCACTGGCCCGTTTTAGTTCTCAGAGTTCTAAAATTGTTTATATGATTTTGTTATGCAAAACATACTTCTGGTAAATCAATAAAACTAAAAAACTCGTCAAATGTTATTAATGGAATTAATTAATTATTGGAGATAAGATGGTTTTGGTCAGCAAAACATAAAAAAACAAAAAATTATTTATTTATGCCGATGATTCGACCTGTGAGATCAGTTCTTCATTAGGGAGTCTAGCGGGGAATCTAAAACTGATATGTTATTTTTCACATTCGTTAGTTAAACGTGGTGGCGTAAACACAGCCCTGTTAGTTATTTAATTATAAATGTAAATTAATAAAAAAAAAAAATATATATATATATATGATGATGATGATATATATATTGTATCCGCATTAGAAGGACATGCAGGTGTTTGTATTTGTTTCTTATAACTTATTTAAATGAATGTTATATCCATGTTATCCATATTAATTCTTAATGATTAAAAAAAAAAAATTATATTGAATAAATTACAGTTGAAATATTATAAAGTCTTTAGAAACTCAGCTAGCTTAAAGGTCTATAACAAATGTAGAGAATTCAGAGGAAAGTTGAATAAATAAATTTAAATAATTATAAAAAACCAGGGCCTGTCCGGGATTTGAACCCGGGACCTCTCGCACCCGAAGCGAGAATCATACCCCTAGACCAACAGGCCATGAAAGCGCTTCTTCCGCGTTTATCCTCTAGCGGAAGAAGCGTCAATACATAAAATTAAATATTAATTGTACTAAGAATATTAGTTGAAACAAAAAAAAAAATTAATAAAAAACTCCTCTTGATAATTTTTACTCTCATACACAAAATATCTCCGCAGAACAAAATTATGCCCAAAGAATGAACATCGTGAATAAAAAAATGTTTTTACGGGCAAAAAGCAGCTGTAGTAATGAGCTCATTATAACTCAGCTGTAAGAAGCAGGTCTTATCATACAGAGTAATGAAGTACAACCTATTCCTTCAACTAATGAACCTCAACATAACTGACCGCGTGTTAACTGCTGGCAGGTGCCATGGTGACCTCTGAACAAAAACCTGACTGTACCAAGGGACGAGGATATCACGCTATAAAAGCTGTATTTGTGTAGTATACTAGCTATATAGAATTTAAACTATATACTATAGTTTATACATTTATGGTAAAAGCTTTATTAAATACAGTAATTTAGGAATTTTATTGTACAATAAGATTTGGATTGAATATATAATAATAATAAGGGCCTAACGAACCCGAAGGTTCCTTGCCGACACCACCAGTTTAAACGCAATCCTCCCATCTACGTTTTGGTCTACTCCTCAGACGTTTATTCGTTGGTTCAGTGTTTATTAAAATTTTAGGGATCCGCTCGTTACCTTACAACCTTACCGGCCCATCTTATACGCCGCAATGCTATAACTTACCGGAATTATATTTACCGGGTGTAGATCCTTCAATTCAGCGTTGTGTAAAGGAAGATAGTATTAATTGTAAGAAATCATTTACATTTGTCATACTACTACTAATGGTCAAATTACATAGTCTTTGGTTTATTAACTGTATCAGATAATAACACTGTATCATGTATCAATCTTATGTTATTCAAATTTTGTCAAGTTCTGTTGTAATTTTTAAAGAATAATTGAAAGACTTTTCTCAAATAATATTCCTTTACTATTCAAGGGCCCCAATTAAAATTAGCTGTCACAGATAATTATTTATTGTATTACTGTAGCCGTGAATCACCCTGTGAGTTCGGGAGCCCTGAAGCAAATCCAGCCTCTATACAGTGGGTATTGTTAATTGGGAAATAATTTGGCGGTTGAACGTGATCATGAACAAATCACCTCCTTGTACAACCGTTGTTCAAGAAACTGTACTTCTTTAGAAAGAACTGAGCCCCTTATTTTTTTAAAGTTTTTTTTCTATTATATTAGATAATTAATTTTTAACATATGATACATTCTCTGAAGTTCAGAGTTAAAAGCTAGCAGAACTTTCCAAGAGAAGCGTGTTGATTTAAAGATGGTTGGTCCCTCATCCATGTTCTTTGTAATCTTCCTCTTGTAGTCTCAGGAACCACCTGGCGGTTCAGCGTGATCTTGAACACATCACCTCCTTGTTCAACCATTGTTCAAGAAACGGAACTTTATAAGGAAGTCTCTTGACCCTCAATTGGTTGTAATGGAACAGGTTTTTTTTTTTTGTTTTTTGTAAAACAATGTACTCTTATTTTCATACATTTTCATAAAATCTTATCATGAATTAGCATTGTTTACCGTTAGATTACAACAGAAAGATTATAACGTGAGATGTTCATTTATGCATTACAACCAATAAACTATTTTATAATCTTCATAAAATCCATTTTTAATTTTTAATATTTTTCTCTTTTGTAAAATATTTGTTTAATGGAATAAAAACTTAGGATTTTACAGCACTGCTGATGTAGAATGCATAAAAACCCCAACCTTTGAACCTTATTTGTACTATAGTAAAACTTTTTCCAGTTTTTTACTATATAAATCAATACAATATTCAATTACCAAAATTTATTAAGAAATTATTGAAGTTTTGGCTAAATTAACGTTTTATTCAAGATTATAAGTTTTGAAATTACAGCCCATCATACTTTAACAAGGCATCATTTTATTTATCATCATTAATAATGCTTTACCCCCACGATTTTATACTATTCATAAAATCAAGCTTAAACTATGAATTTTTCCTAATGATTGGGCAGGTTATTTACCTCTGAAATTTCTTTGAACTTATTATCTTGCCCTTATCAACTTTTTGTAACCTTATATATATCTCTATATTTTTCAATCCCATCGAACTAAGACCCAAACCAAAGGCAAGAGGTTTTGACCCGCACTTGACCCAGAAGGTCCAGGAGGGTCAGTGGCAGGTGGAAACGCAAGGTCGTGGTCGTCAGTGGCTACCGGAAGCAGCTACTGCCTTAAGGAAAGTATTCAACGGGGATATCAGTTGGATATTTATAACTGGACATAAAAAGGAAGTTCAGGGATGTTATAATATTATTCTTACAAATTTAAAGTTAGTTTTAGTAGGAAGTTAAATAAAATGTTAGCTAAAAGGTGAATAGATGGTGCAAGTTTTGATATGATTTTTGAGAAGTGGACATTTTTATGAGGTTATGGATTTTCGGAGAGAAGCGTTTTTAATTTGGGGGAACTTCGAAACCAGGAAACAAGGATAAAAAATACCAACACCTCTGTACAGTAGAGGGGCTCCACATATAAATCTGCAAATAATTTCTCTAACGCAAAACAAGGGAACGCATTTCTTCCGGATCTAAAACATTTACGAATTAGTAAGTTAATTTAATAAAGTATGGAACTAGATATATTTATTTTTCGTATATAATACCTCAACAACGCAACATAGTGAAAAGAGAAATTAAACATCAAATTTGGGTCAAATGAGTAACATAACGTATTAATTTGGTCAAGTAGCAAGTTGTAAATCTTAAACCAAATAAACAAGCTTAATATAACTTTATTTTAAATTTATTTATATTATTTTTCACTTTGCGCAGAATACATTCGGGTATTACCGAAGAAGAGTATATATAATATATAAAAATTAATATTCCTTCGTACTTTATGCTCTGCATCTGAACAATCTGTTCATCCGATTGTTACGGGACTTTTTGCTAAATATTCAGAATTTTCTCGGGAAAGAAATACGCTGTTCCTATATGTTTCTTAAAAAAAAAAAGTTATTCACAAAATTAAGTATTTTTGGCTTGAAGCTCTGAGAGCATACTTCTTTTTCATAGTTAAGTTATAGTTTGTGTGCCAATCGTTGTGTCTCTTCCTGAAGAATAAGAAAAAATATTGTTGATTCTATTAAATGATTTTTTGTTCGCTAAAAAATTTAAATAAGCATAGGAATTTAAAAATTAGTATATTTTCACCTCGATTAATTTGTTGGATTTCATAATTCCTTTACTTTTTATCCAATTCCTTCGTTAATACAACAGTTAGAAAGGTGAAGGTGTGTTCCATTTAGTACAAGAGCCCAAGAGGAGAAAAAAGGCAGTTATTTCACCCCAATTTTTTATTACATTAAGTCAAAATTGATGAGTCTGCCAAGTATAGGTAGGGGGGAATAAAAAATGGCGGCTGTTTCAAAACGTTAAAAATAATTAATTTTTTATTCGGAGCTCCTTATCTTTACAACTACCAACAATATAAAATCTAAGAGAGCATCATTTAAAGTAGAGTAAATTTGCTATTTACGTTCAATAGTTAAAAGATATAGCTTTTTAAAAAAGCTCATAAAAATGTATGGACCGTACTGAAATATGAGTAGTTAGTTAATTTATTTTGAGAAATCTATATCTCAGGAACTATGAGACGTATAGATGTCTATTAGCACTCAAATTAAAGCTAGTTAATTGGGCTATAAAGTAGTTTATGACGTTTATTTTCGTAGGACTAGTAGCTTTCATGAAATTTGCTAAAATAAATTGATTTATAGTTGTTCGGACAAATTTTCATTTACCAAATTTATATTCATATGTGAATATCATAAAAACTACTACCCCTACGAAGATAAGTGTCATAAACTACTTCATAGTAAGTTAAAAGTTCTTCATTCTGAGTGTTGGCAGACATATGTGCTTCTTATGGGTCTAGAGATATATTTTTTCAAAAATCTAACATTTTTTACGAACAAATAGAAATTAACATTTTGTGAGGTTTTTTTGTCAAATATCATAAAAACTACTACTCCTACAATGATAAACATTACGAACCATTTTTATAGTAAATTTAACTAGCTTTAATTTGAGTGCTAATAGAATTCTGTACGTCTCATAGTTCCTGAGATATAGATTTCTCAAAATAAATTAATTAACTACTCATATTTCATATTTTTATGAAATGTTGCTTTTTAAAAAGCTATATCTCGAGAACTATTGGACGTAAATAACTTTATTAAGGCTAATATTTCAGAAGATTTACTCTTCTTTAAATAATGTTCTTTTAAATTTTCTAGTTTTCTTGGTAGTTTTTAAGATAAAGAGCTCCGAATTCATGTTTTTTTAAGGTTTTGAAACAGCCGCCATTTTTTATTCACCCTACCTATACTTGCCAGACTCATCAATTTTGACTAGTAATTATACATAGTTTTCATTAAAGTAATCAAAAATTGAGGTGAGATAACTGCCTTTTTTTCTCCCCGGCTCTCGTACTATTTTGCTTAAATCACCATTCTGATTTCACGAGATTGATTTCAATGCCGTAATAAGGATTAAACATCGATTTCAAATAATAAAAACATTTTCAAAAGTTTTATTTTATACTTTTGTTTGTAATATGTTTTATTAGATCCAGTTTGTATCCTTTTGTGCAGTTTATAGAGCCTTAGACCACTGGCTATTGGATTAGATTAGTCGAGTCGTGTTGAACTCATTTCTATTTTTTTACCATATATTTTTGTTATATAATGTCATTTATAGGAATAAAATAAATAGATATAATCGATTGATTCCATCATTAATTCAAAGCGCAAATAACTAAATATATTAATTTACATCAAACTTTCAATTGTATTCAATTAATCTATCTACACCCCTAAATCTAGCAATTGTGAAGCATTTTCGGTTCTACTAGAAAACTAAAAATCAATTTATATAATTAAAGAATTTGACTCAAATTTTGTATATTTTTCCTACCTGTTCAAGAGATAATCGTGGCATAGACAGACCCATTATTACCGATGGGTAAGAATTCTTATTTTGCCCTCTTTTATTAAGAGGCCCTAATTTGCTCTGAATCTAGGAAAAATGCATATAAAATATTTCATCATTATTATTATTATTTTCTTTACCTAGGCGATAGGGACAATAAAAAAAAAAAAGAATTTGAAACTGAACTTGGTTTAGGAATTACCTTCTTTAGAATTCCTTATTATCTTCTTAATATCATTTAATATTACTTGCAATAACATGAATAAATTTTATACCCACTATTAATAATACACGTGAACAAATTTTAGGATCATTAAACCATTGTTTATAGTTAATGAATATTTTTATTAAAGTAGCAATATTTAATATGTCTTTGAGGTATACAATGACCAGAAAACAAAGTAATTATATCTATCAATAAAATAAATGTAGGTTATTATAGGTGATAGGGATCTTCTCTCACAGAAGCCGAAGCATTCTCCAGGAAGCTTCCGACATACTGGACGTATCTCCATGACCTTGGAATCCACCTCATGAATAATAGTCTTGAATCGAGAATAAAACTGTCTATAAATGACTTAACGACAAGACGATATAAAACGAACAACAATGTTCCCAAAAATTCAAAGAATTCTATTTATTTAAATTATATTATCTTATTCACGCACTTCTATTTAAATGAACAAAAGCGTACGTAGGGCCAGGGACAGGTGAGTCGAGTAATTAGTTGCTCACCAGCAGGTGCTAAATAAAAATATGATACATTTATTATAATGAGACTAATAAAAAAATAAATTATACGTAATGATGTTTCTGAATTATTGAGATAAAAATCCAAAGTATTTTTCGGTTACGCCCTTTTAACATAGAATTATTTAATACACCTGTGTGTCGGTTGTTTATTCCGTAAGTAATAAAAGTTTTAATTCTGAAATAAATAATTAAATAAAAACAGCTTAGGGAGCCTCCATGCTACTCTTGCGGAGTACCGGTAGTTGCTGAGGAAGACATTGGCAAACCAATGTTTAATGACCAGGGTGTACATTGGCGAAGACCTCAACAAATTATCCACTTCACAAAAACTTTATAGCTGAAAGAGGACTTGGAATGTCCAAACACCGGAGATAAGGAGTTGTTCCATGTTGGCTACTGAGCAATGAAGAAGTAAGTAGAATCACATAATGTGCGGAATAAGATTAACAATAATAATATGAAAAGAACTTCTTGTTCCTCAGATCCTTATCTTCTGCCGTTGTAGAATGAGGATAATAAAATAACTGAACATAGGAAGAACAGGAATACTCCTATGCAATACTCTACAGAACCCGTATAAGTCACGGTTAATGAAAATACATAAGACCGTTTGTGGCTGAGGGAGTTAAGGCGTCTATATTGGCAAAACCCTAACTACAGTGGTTGACTTTAATTTAGCTGCGGCCCCTTGGAATAAAAACTTGAATAAATTGGTCACCTGTAGATAATTCTTCTCTTTCTCGTCGTTCGTCAGAAATTACCAGGAAGAAGGGTTATAAAGGGTTATTAAACAAAATAAGGGTTATAAAAATATCAAAGATGAAAATCGGAGGTTAAAATGAGTTTAATTTCGTTTCTCCTTTTCTCTTTGAAACAATTTTTTTTTTTTTTTATCTTGATAATAAATTACACACTTGGTTTTTAATTACTCAGTTCTAATAATACATGGATACTCATACAGGAAGTATAAGAGCCACACGCATATCCACAAATTGAACTTTTTGTATTCAATGAAATTGCATATTTTCATAAGTATCATAAAAGAAGAAAACAAAAACACATATAAAACATGATTATGAAGGATTACAACATTCAGCATAAATTCTTCAAGTTGTTAAATGGTCAACTGTCAGAAGTTTCGACACCATGAACTGTTTTATTCAGTAAGAAGATTCACAGCGAAATGTACCAAAAATCTAAAATAGACGTGTCTTCTTTTAAATTTAGATATTTTGATTCCGGTTCGAGTTTCCAAAATTCAGTCATAGCTTAAACTTAGTGCAGTATTTGAAATGCCAAATTTTCTTATATCTCTAGTAACTATAAATCCAAACCTCTTTTTCAAAAGTCGAGGTCCCCCCCAGAAAATGTTTGAAGATTAGATAACAGTGTTAATGTTCTCGAGTCACTTTTATTGGGCATTAATCTATTAAAATCTGGCATCCTATCCAAAAATCGAAAAAGATAATTAATAAAATAGTTATAAAAATATTGGAAGATTATTGATTGACCGTGTGTATAGATGAGATGAATGGAATATGATCCGGGTGCGGTAAAAAAAAACTCAAATAGTAAATAATTATACTATTTTATTGAG
>NW_027112419.1:818462-834132 GCF_000696795.3 Halyomorpha halys | reverse complement strand
ACAAATCAAATGATGAGACAGAATCCATACCTGTTTTGACGGCAGTCAGCGGTTTGTATTGGGAGGAGTGGGGATGGTAGTTATGCCACAATAACAAAAATAATTTGTAAAGTAAACAAAGTAAAAAAGTATTTAAATTAGGTGAACAATAAATGGTAATATACATAATAGGGGGTGAAGATATATTAATAAAATAAGAATAAAAAACAAAACTAATAAAAAAACAAAGGAAAAATAAAATATAAAATAATGGGATACAATGTGTGTAAGTGATTAAGAAACAAAATATACCAAATGAGTGGGGATACAGAAAAGTGTAAAATATAAAAGAAAATTAATAATAAAGTAATTAAGAAGGTAACACATGAATATAAATTAAAAGATAAGGTACATGAAAATAAATAAAACAGGAAGGATAGTAAATATAAAAATAATTTAAAAAAATAAATAAATAAATAAAGTGAGAATTTAGAGAAACAAGAATAAAAGATATGACAAGAAAGTGGGCTTCTGAAATGCAGAAAAAAGTGAAAAGAAGTATTATGAGGGTTTTATTATGTTCAAAACGTGTCGATATGTAAGGGAGATGCAGTCTTGAGAAATGTATCAGGAGATTCAGTAATAAAAATAAATCGTCACAAGAGTATGTATGTGATGCCGGTGATATATCATCTTTTCCTTCGAGATACAGGACACATACACTATAGAAGGAAAGAAACGAAATTATCTGATAACGAAACGATCCAAAAGACACAAATTTATTCGAATAGTAATGATGGATAAACTATGGAAGACATCAGGATATGATGTTGATAGAGGTTATCCACTCCTTGGACGTGACAGGTGATAGTGAGGTTCAGTGATTGGCGATAAGAGGCAGGTGATGCCAGACAATGCTTCCACTAAATAATCACCTAAATTGTTCAACTAACTGTTCTACTGTGTCAGTCTCGTTAATCATTCCATTGGACTGACTGATGTACCATGAATAATCATCCTTATTTCAGGAAAAACAGGCAAACTGATCGTATCCTCATTGTATCACAGTCTGTATAGTTCCACGATCCTATAGAGCGAACCGAAAATCGCAGAAATATTAAATTAAAATAAAATTCCAAAATAAAGGGAGTAAGCATATATAAGAATTCGAAGATGGACAAAGGACAAAATGTTTATTTGACTTTAAATCAATACTCTTTACTACAGTACATAATGTGCTACAATTACTATCACTTTCTTGGTAAGTCGATCCATTTTGGCATCGTGTTAAGACATAATTAAGAAACAATAGCACTATTTTTAATTAAAAAGGCCAACCACAACCCAGTGAGTGAAAATGATTAAAAAATTGTTAATAAATATTTTTTTTTTAAATATTTATTTATTGCTATTTACAACTGTACATTATAATACATTGAGTAAATCAGATCTAAGTTAAATTGGAGTGCTACAGACGTGTAGAGAAACTACCCATTTGTAGCACTCTAATGACATTTTTCATTAGCTGGTCTCGTGCCCATCTTCTTTTCAGGCGCCTCGGAGGATTGTCGGGAATGGAAGAGGATGCAAGATTAGAAACTAGGGGATTTGAGTGGTTAGAGAGTTTATAATGGAAGGAGTGATATCAGGTGTGACAAAGTAAGGAGCATGGAGGATTTTACGAAGGATTTTGGATTGTAAGGATTGAATACGAGAGGAATTCGAAGGTTTAGTGGAGCCCCAAAGCTCAACTCCATATGTCCAGATTGTTAATAAATATAAAACATAAACAGGGGTACTATATTCGGAAAATTAAATTTTATTTATGCGGGGTCTACAGTTTACTATTAGCCATATTTAAGGATGTTATAGTAAGTAGATCTCAAAAAAGAAGTTGATTTAGACAATGGTCTGATTTTCAACAGAAATGGAGAAAATAAAAATGTCTTGTTTTATTTAGCGTTCGTTTTTCATTTATTAAGAAGAAATAACAAAAAAATTAAATAAGTTAGGTAATTCTAATTATAAATAGTGCTAAACTTCAACTAGAATTGGTTTTTCAAGCGACTGAACGAAGAAAAGTTATGGTTTTCTGATCGGAAAAATTCGAATTTGTCCCGATTTTTTTTATCAGCCGTCTAGTGGTCCACAGATATTCCACTTTAAGAAAAACTTCTTGTTTAACAAGCATTACGTCCATATTAGTTAATTTATGGCATGTTACAGAATAAGCTGAGGTTAAGAACCAATTCTGTAAAAAAAAAAAAAAAAAAAAAATATGATATTCTATTACCTCAAAATAGAAAATAAGTAAATAAAATACTCAATAGAGTAAAATATATGAATTTTTTCTTTGAAAAAATTAATTAATGTTTTATTGAAGTCATACGTTAAACGGTATAAAAATACTTTCCAGTAATTTAAGCAATAATTATATGCCTGAAAGTACTTATACTTCGATGAGACAGAACATCACATCGTATAATTATTTTTCTTATAACAAACCCTTATAAGCCTCAAATTAATAAATGTGGTAAAGGTTATTAAACTAGGAAGTTCCCGATA
The DNA here is from genome assembly GCF_000696795.3 of Halyomorpha halys. Classification (NCBI taxonomy): domain Eukaryota; kingdom Metazoa; phylum Arthropoda; class Insecta; order Hemiptera; family Pentatomidae; genus Halyomorpha; species Halyomorpha halys. The sequence continues at coordinate 831,588 of NW_027112419.1, read as the reverse complement.
ATCTCTTTCTGTTGGAAAGAACGTTGGACAAAGGCGATAGACAAACTAGACCATGTTTCAATACCTATTATCTGCTCTGGGTGTTCGAAAGCTCGAACTAGCCGTTCCACACTTCGGTTCTATACCAGCGTTAAAACCACAATCCCAGGTTTGGCCACTACCCTGGGTCTCGCACTTAGCTATTTTGATTTAGGCCTGAAGCCCTTTGAGCTTCTTTTCTGTCGCCCCAACATAGGCCCAGAGCGGTATTCAATTGTATATTTTTCTATATCCTTAAACTAAACGAATTAATATTAAACCAAATTTCTTTTCACCCCAGTACCTCAATACGTAGCACCTGTATAATGCTATTTCTTAGTCATTTCATTTAATTACAAAAAGAGATTTATCTACTATTAGTCGAAGTTCGAAGGTAGAAAACCCATAAAATAAGAAAATCGGAAACTATTTATACGGCTAATATTTTTAATTTATTCCCTGTAAGTAATTTCCACGAATCAACTTTAATTAATGTCCCATTAATACTACCAACATAACGCTGGGCGTTAACGACCATTGGCTTTTATGCTTACTAATAACTACCAGCATAACTTAAATCCACTTCACACAAGTGTTGTTTATATTTTATTATCTCCAAGAGTAGTATCAATTTCCAAATAAGCTAACTTGATATTAATTTCCCTACTCGAACTCCACTTCCCAAACTGCGTAGAAGGGCCGAATCTCGCGTGACCGGGGGGTCAAATTACCTCCTTTTCTTCCCCCCGCATAAAGGACCGGACCGCTAATATAATGATCCTAACAATGGAGAATTATAACTGTTTCCACAACTCGGGCAACTTTCACTTTCTTTGGTGTAAAATGTCTTCGATAGCGAAGCATTCAAAACAGGAGGATAAATTTAATTTTAAAAAAGGCGAAAGGATGCAATGCAACTGAGATCAAACGTTGGTCTATTGAAGAGAATGTTAGAAATTAAAAAATGCAATAGAGCTGAAAACATCATCAACTAAATGACCCCATACTTTGATTAAAATTCAGTAATCGCCCGATAACGACTCATTCTGCTCTTGTCTGTTGCTATACATGTGACTCTAAGTGTAAGAAATTAGAGGTCATTCAAAACATCCAAATATGTATGAGGATAGTAAGCAACCATCGGTACACCAGACGCTCTTCTGAATTACAGCTCCCGACTATTAAACTGTACACATACTTACACAAAACTCTTTCTCTCTTATTCCCATTTTCGACAATCCAATTATACAAAAAATTGAATTTTTATATTTAGAATTAGAGAGAACGGAAAGAAATCACTAAAAATATACAACCACAAACGTACCAAACATGTACTAGATAGAAATGCTTTATTCATCCATGTTGCCTAAATACATCGGGTTACTACATTACACAGCATACTACTCAATCCGTGATCGGACATATATAAATTACATATATTTACATGATATAATAAAATAGAAAGAAAACAACGAACAAAGAAAACATTTTTTTCCTCCCCAGTTTTCTTTTACAATCAATTCCAGTCTACACATCAACTACAAATATTTCAATTTATTCTTTTTTTCTTTACCTTTTTTGTCCTTCCATTTCACAATTTTTATTTCATTTGATCGACAGATTCACTCTCCCGAATTCCCCTATATAACAAATATAGTAATAATAAAGTAATAAATAAAATAACAAACAAGATATTCGATGCATGCCTGCCATCCTTTCTCTGGATAACTCCCTTACTCATTAATTTCCATGCATGTAGTGTTGGATGATTCCCAGGGAGTCAAGTATTATATTCTCTGTCATCCCAGCCACGTCCTGGACATCGACCCCGAGTTCCTCCATGAACCTCCTAGTTGTACTAGGAATCGTTCCACGAGCTCTGAACCAGAGGCCTCTCACGTTGAAGACTCGTCCTCCGAAGCCCTCACGGAATTTCTCCTTAAAGAAAGGGATGCATTTATCGTAGATTTCCTTCTTTTCCTTATCTACTTAATTTGGTTAGTCAATGTCGTTATTTCCATATCTCACGGAGGGATCCAGAATGATTGCCGACTTCCCCTTCTTACGGAAAGCAACAAAATCCGCATATTGTGAATCTATCCGTATCTACACAGTAGACCTCGTCGAAGCAGGCGAAATCTCTTTCTTTTATGAGCTTCATTAACTCGTACTTCACTCAAAACATGAAACCTCAATTTTACAAAATCTGCTTATTAAATATATTCATTTTTTAACCGTTTATAGTCCATTTTTTCATTATTTGAAATTTATGTTTATTTACTTTATAGGATGTTTTAATTAATTTTCTTTTTATTGCGTAGGTTTTCAAAAAAAAGACTCTTACTATTTAAAACTAAAAACATATTAAAAAATCAAATATGTACCGCTACAACACATGAAGGATAAGGGATGCAGTACTTTGTAAGAAAGGACTGTTACTAGACCAACGGTTGTGCAAGGAGGTAATTTCACGCTCGACCATCAGATTTTTACGCAATTAAGGAGACACACTTCATAAAGCTGAGTGGACCTCTGGAGGCTACCGAACACACAGGGCTGGCTCACAGTGAAACAGAAAATAATCTGCCACAACCGGATTCGAACCCGGTCCTTATAGCTAGTGACACAGCGCCTTATTACTTTGCTTAATATGTGCCATGTATTTATTATTAATTGGTACACTTCCATATTTGAAATTTCGAATGCACTTAAGTTTCAGAAAGTAGACCAGCTTGCATATCTAAGCTGTATTTTTAGCTCTATAAATAATATTTTCGTCTATATAATTAGAAGAATTTTCAGTGCCAACAGAAGCTATTTTGAGCTCCAAAAATATTACACTCCTAAAATCTTCACTGAGCAAGGGATTAAGGGATGGCCTCAAATCCTAATCAGAATACTGCTGAAACTGGAGAGCACCGTCACACGACCTGGATACCTAACGAAAGCTTAGTAAAGTAGCCAAGGCCTAAATAGGGTTGCTGCTTCACGGAAGTAAGTACTCCAGTTCATAGATTAAATAATGAATGGATTAAGGAAACTACAGATTGAGTTCGTTGTTATTATGGGGAACCACGCAGGAAAGTGTTGCAGAGCTCATCACATTACCTATCGCCGCCTCTAGATGGAAATAATTCAATACGATTTTATGAAACTTAAGACATAAGTTAAACTCTTACAAGATAACCTATATAAATGATTGACAGTGAACATTTGAAGGACCAGAACCATTGTCACCTTAATCTGGATCCGCTACAGAATAATTCAGTGAGCCATCTACCACTAGATATATTATGTGTTTTAATTTGGATAATTGGTTAATACAATATGGACTAAGGTTTATTTTAAAATCAAAACTTACTAATATATATTTTAAGAGTTTTTTTATTTTATTTTACTTTTTTTTTTATTTTAGTATGTATGAGATCACTTATCAATATTACCTATTGCCCACAACTGTGTGGCAGATTGTAATATCTATCAATAAATAAATCTATCAATTTCAAAAAACTTACTAATATATTACAATAATAAGTTTACTGTTTTACATCGACAAGAGTTTATTATTTCACATCAACATTTTGTTTTATCCTTCTATCGGAACTCCTAAGATCATGGGCTTTAGTCCACCTTCCCTTACAATCCTCTGGTACTGGGATAGTAAATCTAGACAAAACGGGATTTTCGCCTTATAAAATAGATCTTTGACCTACCTATATTATTTCACTGTTCGTTACAGAAATAAGAATAAAATATTTTTCCAGAAAAAGACTCGTTGAAGTATCATCCAATATATAGACGATCGGGACACCTGTTGCGATGAAGAAGCCACTGGCAACAAAAGACCTGCAATATGTTCGACCGCAGTCTTCCTGTCTTCAATAGGAAGGCCATACCTATTCCGAGACAGCCTCGGGTAACAGGAGTACGTCGACACCTCGATAATAATTTTAAGTAATATTTATATATATTATTTTATGTAATAAAGGAAATTCTTAAGCTCTTGTTGTGGAAGAATTATTGTACTACTCCTAGAACGATAACATACTTTTTCAAATAAACCCTGAATGTAATTTCTCAATGTCATGATTAATTAGCAGAATAGCAAAACCAAATTGTAAATAATATAAAGCGACTCAGTAAAAAAAAATTGATAAAGTGGTCGAAGAAAATTTTTTTTCAAGCTTAAGATGTGAACTTTTTTTGGAAGACAAAACAAAATAACTAAGTTATTTTAATTTTACAATATGAAAATTAACAACACGTGCTCACATATACTAACTAAATAATAAATTCATAATAAATCAATTTATTGAAATGAAATTAAGCCGATTCAATTAATCAGTTTATTTCTATGCCAAAGCTAGAAAACGTCCGATTTTCAAGTTATTAAATCGAATCTCATATATAACATATATATGCATATAATACATATAACATATATTTCATGATGATAAGGTTGTATAGCAGCTCTTGTTGAAGGAACAGAGCTCTCAAAAATGAACGTATTTTGCAGCTACACCTGGATTACAAATATATATTTTATAATAAATGAACTTCACAAACTCGTGCACGTACACACGCACACACATTAAGTTACATGAGCCTGCATATAATATTATTATATTAATAGGCTATAATATTAAATTAAATATTAACTTCGGATTACAATGTTATAAATATAATATTTAAATTATTTTTCTCAATTAAACTCATTTTAATCAATGAATTTAATAAGTCTTTGAGATCTTATAAAGAATTTTAAGTAAAAACAAATAGTGTATACAAAAAAATGGTGTATTCTATAGTCTTTATTTTTCTTTCATAATTCACAATTATAATTTCTCTGTTAAACAAAAAATAGCTATAGTAATCCACTATTTTTAAAAAATATATAAACAAAGTTTTAAGACTTAAAATTAATGTGAATTTATTATAAATGCAGAGTTGTTTAGACATCATTTGCTTCTACACTTTAGAAGACAGAGCATCTACAGAAGTGATATATGTACGTTAAATGATTAGATAAATATAATTGTAAATCACAATAAACATTTTTTTAATAACTAACGGTTCAAGGGACTAAGTTTCCATAAAAAAAGAACTGAGAAAAATTATGTACCAGCTTTCAAATAAAAATAATTTCAACAACACACTTAAATTCTTTTATTCAGACATTACGTTGAAATAATTTATTCACATTTATCTACATCATTAAATTTATAAAAAATCATACCATTCTCCTCAGATCAGGAATAATAAATATACGATTAACAGGGTTTCTATAATTCAGGTTACCTTGACTGAGGGCACGATTCCTGACATATGGCAAACGTGAAACAGACAGATGGACAAATAAAGATTTTATGAGATCTTTCAGAAAAATATAATTTATCATCATTATTTAATTTTAAGAGGAAGGACATACGTTCATCGATTTTTTTTTCCTTTCATAAAGCGAATCATAACCCAGGAAACGTTGATAGAAGAATATAGTATTTATCTCGGCAGACTGGCTAAAAATTTCTTTTTATTAATCTTTTATTCTCCACATTTTTATCCGATATTCGCGTGATAACTTTGAGACTAATAACTTTAGAACACCCAGGAAGTTAAATGCAAATTCAGAATTACATATAACTTTCTTTTCAACCTCCTTTGTTTGCTTTTTTAGGTAAGCTATGGCGATGATCATCCGATTTCCTTCTAGTGTAATCTAATTACATTTTAAGCAGTTGTTGCATTTTTTTTTATTAGTAGAGTTTTTTTTTGTTTTTAATTTTATTTTTTAGGATATACTTATTATATCCTAAAAAACTAAAATTAAAAAAATATATAAATCAGTCTTATTCCATCTGTTTAAGGTAAGACGTATAGTAAGAATTTCAATTTTTTTTATTTTATTGCTGGAATTTGCTCATTGTTGTGGACTAATTGTTAAAATTGTAGTTTATAAAATGTATATTCAACATTAAATTGATTATTCTTAAAGTAATTGGATGACTGGCGAATGTACACACAGCTTTGAATTGTTCTATAAGTAATTCAAGAACCCCCACCCCTGCTTTGTTTTGATAGATGCACATCTGACAATTTTTATTTTTTTAATTAGTGTTAACACCATATTTAATATTAATATGTAATTTGATTAGCAACAATACAACAATCTACGGCTTAATATCAGCCGCCAAATTGCTTTTATATAGTTGGTCAAATATCGTCACCTTGGCATACTCTTTTTTGGGTAAATTGTTATTAGAAGCCGGTATAGACGTTGGCCCACCAACTTTTGAAAAATTGGACTTGAAAACACCTCTGACCTTTCGGATCGGATAAGATTCTCTTCAGGACCTATCGGAGTCAGCAGTATTATTGTTTTATTTATTAATATTATAATTTTTTTAAAATTATTTTATTTTATTTTATGTTGAACGACAGTTTTCTTTCAATTTTTGTTCCTCATTTTATTTCTGAAGGTTTTATTTTGATTTTACTTTACGTTTTCAATTGTTAGCTAAGCAAAATAAATGTTTATAATCCAAGCCAGATTATATCATTTTTTGTTCTTTTTAAAGCATTCCTTCAGAAAGATATCGTCAATTTGAGGTGGCTTTAACAATTAGACATATCCAAAGGTAGTAACGTAAATTGTGGAGTTACTGTCTCTAATTTGGTCTCCCTAAAAACTGTTCTAATGTTGAAAGGGTAGTCCCCAATCTATGGTAAAATATCTGAAATATGTCAAATACAAAAAAAAAAAAATTTGGCAGATGCCTGTGCTCTTATAAGTACCTGACTCAGTAAAATATCCTCAAAAGGGAAGAACTGTACCATAAGATACCGACAGTCCTGTAGCCTCATGCCAATACATCTGCAGACAAGGAGCAGACACCACTTCCGATAAGACAGAATGACAGGGAGGCAAAAAACAGATCTGATAAAGGAGGTTGGGTTGTAGGTGGCAGCGAGTCCGAGATCAAGATTCTAAGGAAGACCAATTTATACTGCATTTGTCTTAAAACTCACCTGTCCCTAGTGCACCTGCCGGACACATAGTCGCCCTTCAATCCATTACGAGGAGTATGGAGTATGCCACGTACTTCGATAGATCGATTCTGTTGACCGCGTAGCAAAATATCGATAAATAAAAAGAAAAAAGAAGGCGTTTATGTATTTTAAAAGAAACAGTAGTCAGTCCTATACCATGATATAAACCTTATGCACTTCTATAATGATTCCAAGTACAGTTAATCCAAGAACCCAGCAGAAGAAAAAAGAAGTTATTTCATCACCAATTTTTTATTACTTTAATGAAAACTACTTATTTTTTTCATAACCCCTATTTCTGAATTTATGGTTTTTGGCATGAATATATATATACCAATATATATTTTGATTCTGACCTGTTCCTTCTTCTGTAGTAGCCTAAATTTTAAGGAGTTTTTGAGTTGTAATTTTGTCGTAGTGGGCGTTCTTTGAATTTTGAAGAATCAAAAATGATGATTCTGCCAACCATGGGTAAGCGGGAATGAAAAATAACAGCTGTTTCAGAAGTTACATAAATTCATTATTGAGTTCTTGCAAGTAAAAATTGCGCGTACACAAGGGGTACAGTAAATGTCATTAAAAAGTAAACGTTGAAGTATCTAGTAAGAAGCACGCTCCCCTTATTTTATTCTAGAAAAACCTCGCTCATTTTTCATTCGGAGCTCTCTACCTACTACATATAACATATTTTGGATGGATGCAGGATTTAAACAATGTAGTAATCGTTCATTTGTATTTCTATTTGCATAGCTGCTAATATCGACATTTTATTCGAGATCCACGGTCATCGTTACAAATAATTACAATTTATTTGTTAAGTACGAATTAATTATTAGTTAGGCAGAATTCTTCGGTATTTTTTAGGTTTTCTAGGATTATATTTCTGAATTTACTATAGTATTCATGATCGCGCATGCGCATTTCAATTTATTATTACTTTGGGAGTATTCTGCAGTATGGGGAGCATGTATTTACAAGGTTTTCAGGTATTCTTATTCACAATTAAATATTTAATTAATTTAATTCTTATTAAAATTATTTCCGTCCTGAGCCTTGATGTTGGTTTAATCTTTTGATTTTTGTTAAATAAATAGTTTAACAAATGCTAAGGCTTTACCGTTCAAATCGGATGTTTCTTTTATTTTCCTATAATTATTCATAAAATTCATTAACGCTTCTCCATTGTTTATCATTATTAACAATGAGAACTATTTTATTTAAAAAAAAAAAATAAAATTAAAGATATTTTAGATGAATGTTTTTACAAATTAGTCATTTAAGCCCAGTCAGGTCATTCCAATGACGATAGGTCCTAGCTAATATAATTGATCATTTAATAGTAAATAATGGAGAATTCATTCAAAATAACTTAAGGCAGATTAGGAGAAAATCGAAAAATAGTGAAAATCGATTCTGCATATCCGGTCTATCGATTTAATCGAAAAAGTTACTGTCACATCCCAGGCATATACCACCTTGAATATGTAATTTTATTTTTGAATTATTTTTCGCTTTTGAGCTAGGCTCTTCACACGCAGACCATTGTACGAGACTTGGTTTGTTTGTTTTTGTTTAGGGGTGCAAAACATCAATGGTCATTTTCCTTCATCATCATTGGCCGTTTATACCTTATTTAATTTTGCTCACATTTGTTTAATTTTATTTAATTATTATTATATTTTTTTTTCTGTTCGATGTTATATTTGTGTCAGTTTTTGATTTAAAAAATTAAGAAATAAGATAGGAGTGGGTGAGCCTCGTGTGACCTATTCTTAGCCTGGTCAGTACAACCTCCTCTCTACATTTGCGACTGGAGGTACCCCAGAGCTTGATATCATTTTTAATAATTTTTAGTTTACTCCTTTGGCTTTCATTCCACAAAGATTGCCATTTATCTTTGATTTCCTTTTCGAGGGGATTGCTCATTTCTAATTGAGTTAAAATTGCTTTACCCCGCCCCGAAAGCGCGACTGCTTCTGTTGCAATGTGTTCGGCCAGTTCATTCCCTGTGATTCCTACATGACTTGGAGCCCATATAAATGTAACTGGCATACCCAGATTGTAAAGAGATTTTAAGTAAAAATGGATGCAGGGAATTTTAGGACGCTCTGGATACATACGCAATACTTTCCCTTATTTTCTGCAGAAAATTCCAGATAGATGTTGAAATAAGGCAAAACTTGTCCTTCTCAAAAATAATCCTAGTTTCGGCCTAAATAATATGGGTATCTAGTATCACAACATGAGACAATAATAAGGAAATTTTTTTCTTAAATCATATTTAATTTACATTCTTCAATCTCAAAATCTTTTAGCCTGAAAACACGCTATCTCCTACATTTTGACCGCGACCTCACTCGAAACAACAGACTAATGATACCCCTTTCACACCCAGATTCCAGAAATCTGTCCGATAGGAAATACCTTCATGAAGGACAATTTGTCTCGACAGACAATAGCTCTTATTGTACACGGCTTCTGGAATTGTAAAAAGTCAAGACATATGCCATCTAGACCACAACAATAGAACCGTTGAGGAAGGGTTGGGATGTGGATCTTTAAGGATATCTGTGTACACAATAGGAGGGAGGTAGGAGCTAATAGCAGGGCTGGGACGACAAAGGGAGTATCGCGTGACGTCGAAAAGACATCGCCCCTACGCGACTCTCACTTCCAGCCTCCGGTGGGGAAAAAATGGGAGCATCGGCGAATCCTCGGCACGCAATCTTATTCAAATTCCCACCAATAAGTGTCAGCCCTTTGTGAAGCAGTCCGTACAAAGGAGATCTATTTCTAAAGAAATAGAAGCAAGATTATAGTTAAATATAGCTGAGAGTGGAGCAGGGTTGTTCGATATGCATGTGAGAGAAATTCTGGGGTTCCGTTCAGTCATTAATGATCCGTTCATTCTGGGAAAAGAAGGAGCTGGCTACTGGTTCTGCAGTGGCCTACTGATCTCGAGAACCTGTCATCACAAAGAAGTTTAGAATTATGTATATTTTCCCCTATTCCCCCTCAAAGAACACCCAAACAACACAAAGAATTATGCTTAATCTTATCCCTAAGAAGTAAACATTGAGTCAGACAAACATACCAAAATTTAACACAAGAACTCAAGTAAAAGGAATACAGAAGAGGTTAGCCCAAAATATCTCGCAATTAACCTAAAAATATTTTGACTATGAGTCTGACCCGACTGGTGTTAGTACATTAGTAAGTATAATCAATAGTCAAATAAAACAAAACTATTTTTAAAAACAATTACTTAAAAAAAAACAATATTTTCATCATTATTTTTTTTCAAAACATGGTGTACTGAAACCAAATGATTAAATAAACGTATTAGTGGCTGTTGAGTGAAGATTTCGTCCTCTTTACACCGTGTAAGAGGTAATTTTCTCAAAATTAGAAATAATTAGTTACAAAGAAACAGAATGTATCCACTATTCATTTAGGGTTAAAAATCAGAATCTTTTTCGTATGACATTTTCAATTGGATGGGTTATCTCCCAATTGACCTTAAATAAATTAAACGTAGATTAAAACTTTTAGTCCCCGTAATTTGAAATTTTACTTTTTAACCTTTTTTTTATTTTTTGTAAATAAACTATCAGGCAGCTATCTACCCATAAAATCTCAATATAACTTGAAGCAAATTTAATGTTGATTAAAATGTTACCAAAACTGTTTTTCTGTAGCTCACACATCGGGACTGGGATTTTTTTTTTCTCGAAGATTCGATTTTCAACCACTCTGCGTCGACGGTCACAAGGGTGTTGGCGTGAGCGTTATTAACTACCAGCCTGTAAGAAAAGCTGATAACAAGAAATCATAATAAAAAAAAACATTGAACAAACGAGAATGGGAAATAGTAGGAAAAAATGTGAGCATGAAAGTGCAGCCATTAACGTTGCGTGGGTATGTCGGGAGTCCATTAGCAATTTTTTGTTCCAGGGGAGGTGTCACATCAAAAGGAATCATCACCGTGGTTTTTTACAGATCAACATAATTTTCATGACACACAAAGTTTATCTTTGGAAGTGTATTTTTCGGAATTGTAGTTTAGAGTGGGGACCAGGCCTTACACCACATACGTTCTTAAATACATATACATATATTCCAATCTGAAACGTTGGGTAATTTTCAGCCAAGAAATACCCACATAAAAATCCCCGCCATTTTATTTTTGCTTCATCAAATTCAACCATCACTTTTGTAATTTGTATTGCCTATAAATTATTGAAAATGAAACGACTAAATTTAAATCTTTAACAATAACGTTTACCAATAAATATATAAGACAGTTTCGCACTTATCTCTAATGATTTTTTCGATGCCTTTGAATGAATACATGGTTTTTTTGAAGAAACCATGTATCAAATAAATTCACTATTTTCTTTCTTTTTTTTCTTTGGTCCCAAACATCTAGGGGGAGAAATTAAATTATAAAAATTAATTAATAAATTTAATTGTAAAAAATTAATATATGTATATTTTTTTAGTTAATGTAATACAGAGTTGGGCAAAAATTATTCGATTGACAAGAGACGAATACTTTTTTATTCGATTGACGAGAGACGATTAAGTTTTTATTCGAATAAAAATACGAATAAACAATCCGAATACTTTTTATTCGAATATTTAAAATACTATTTCAATCGAATTAAAAATTAGTCCAATGAAAAATTATTCGAATACAAAATTAGTTGAATACATATTATTCGAATAAAAATTTGATTATTTTTTTTAAAATTAATTATTTTTTTACCACCTTCAATTTCTAATGTATGAGGATCCTATATCACATATTCAGACGAGTACAAAACGAAAATGCTATCGATTTTAAGATCCCATATCAATTTATTTTATTTTTTTATTTCTACATAACACATAGGGGCCAATTTTTAGGTTTTTGGATATACAGAATATGAAGATGCTATCGATTTTAACATTTAATTATCGCGTTTCGATTTATTTTAACTTTCTTGATCCCGAACATGTTAGGGTCACTTCATATGTTTTGAGATATGTATACAGGCACGTAGGAACCGGGTGGGCAGGGTGGGCAGCTGCCCACCCAGAAATTTTCCAGGGTGGGCTCGGCCCGCTTGGTACAAAAATTAATAAACTAAATGAGATTATATGGGATTTAAACAAATGGGCACAAAGGCAAATGGGCAAACAATAGTTTTGTTTCTGGTAGAGAGTAGCAGACTTTAAGCGATGAGTCATCGATAATCACCTTACATCTTTTTTTCTCGGAATAAAAATGAACCTTTTATTTTCTATGAAAAAATAAAAAAGAACAATAAAAAGGCAATTTTCGACTGACATGACATCATCACAGTTAGACGACAACTGACAAATATAAAAACATTGCACTCGTGAGTTCTGCTTTTAGTTTGATTTTTGAGATGACTTATGATGTTGTGAAGTTGACAGTTCCAACGCGTTATGTTAAAGTTGACGTTTTAAAATAAAAAAGTTGGTGATTTCACGAACGAGTTCCAATGTAAGTAATTTGAATTTATTATCCATTTTCTCAAGTGTTGCTTCGAGTTTAGAATCATGTGTCAGCGGATGCTTTCCGACGTAATCTCGCTTTTTAAATCTTGTGTCCGCGGGTGTTTTCCGACGTTCTTGCGCGTGTTTAATTGTGCGTCCGCGGATGTTTTTCGGTGATGTTGCGCGTGTTTAATCGCGCGTCCGCGGATGTTTTTCGGTGATGTTGCGCGTGTTCAATCGTGTATCCGCGGATGTTTTTCGGTGATGTTGCGCGTGTTTAAACGTGTGTCCGCGGATGTTTTTCCACGTTGATGCGCGTGTTTAATCGTGCATCCGCGGATGTTTTTCGGTGATGTTGGGCGCGTTTAATCGTGCGTCCGCGGATGTTTTTCGGTGATGTTGCGCGTGTTCAATCGTGTATCCGCGGATGTTTTTCGGTGATGTTGCGCGTGTTTAATAGTGTGTCCGCGGATTTTTTTCCACGTTGTTGCGCGCGCTTAATCGTGTGTTCGCTGATGATTTTCAACGTTGTTGCACGTGTTTAGTGTGTTTTATT
>NW_027112419.1:812768-815069 GCF_000696795.3 Halyomorpha halys | reverse complement strand
AATTAATCTATACGCGATCATAAAATATATCTATGTATAGCTGTAAGGCAAAAATTGTCGTCTTTATACAAATACAAAAGTATTCGCATGGTTAATCATTTAATTTTATGGAATAAGAGATTATTTTTCTATAAAATGGACGAATATAAATGTATTCAAATGGTTATTCGAACTTGACTTTTGTCTTTGACTGCCGTCAAAACAGCCCTGACGAAGCCCTGCAACGTGGGGCGAAACGTTGGCTCAATAAAATAGTATAATTATCTACTATTTGAGTTTTTTTTTACCGCACCCGGTTATTTGAACTGTTTTACCCGAATAATTGATTGTTCGTGTAAAATAATGTCGAATAAAAAGGTAATAGAATGGTTATTATAACTGTTTTGCCCGAATAATTGATTATTCCTGTAAAATAATGACGAATGAAAAAGTATTCGGATGGTTAATGATACGTTTTTGTACGAATAATTGATTGTTACTGTAAAATAATGTCGAATAAGAAAGTAATCGGATGGTTAATGATACGTTTATAATTGATTATTCCTGTAAAATAATGACGAATGAAAAAGTATTCGGATGGTTAATGATACGTTTTTGTACGAATAATTGATTGTTACTGTAAAATAATGTCGAATAAGAAAGTAATCGGATGGTTAATGATACGTTTTTGTACGAATAATTGATTATTCCTGTAAAATAATGACGAATGAAAAAGTATTCGGATGGTTAATCATATGTTTTTGTACGAATAATTGATTATTCGAGTAGAAAATTCAAGAATAAAATATTATTCGTCTCTCGTCATTCGAATAATATTTGCCCAACTCTGATGTAATACAGTCAATTAAATTTTTTTCAACTATTTCGCTCAGTGCTACAAAAACTATACACAATTTCATTAAATCTTCAAACTAAATATATAAATAAAAAATATGAAGATAGTCAGGGTTGCGGTCAAAAAAGAACAAAATAGTTTTCAACTATTTATTGTCCGACATTTCGCCACACTTTGTAGGGCTGTTCAAGACGATGAGTTGTGACAGCTTTATAGGTTAAAACAGCTTTTATTTTAACCTATCTTCTTGAACATCCCTGATGAAGCCCTACAAAGTGGAGCGAAACGTCAGACAATAAATAGTTGAAAACTTTCGGTCTTTTTTGACCATCTTCTCCATATTTTAAATTACACGGTCAATTATTAATATACTTAAAAATATTAAGAAATTATTAAAATTCAATAAAATAAAAAATTAAATTCAGAGAAAAACTAAGAATTATAAAAATTTTATAAGTTTTGCACTAATATCTGATGATTTTTTCAATGCCACTATCTTTCTTTGTCATTACCTTCCTAATTATAGCATGTTTCCAGAAATAACACATGTATCAAATAAGTACACTATTTTCTTTCTTTTTTTTCCTTGAGTCTGTGATGTTTCACGTCAGGAATATTGAATTTATATAAGAGGTTTATAGGATCCTTTCAATAGATCGAAATTTTTGCTAGTTAAATTAACATCCCAAAAACAGTTAAAGGAGGCAAATTACAAGTTAAAAATTTCTAGAGAAATCCTTTAAACAAATCATACATTCAATAAACTTTCCTACAACCCAAAATGAGAGACTCTTATAGAAAAATGAGAGTCAAATTGTCCTCCATTGCTAAGGAGAAAAACTAAAAATATTCAAGTATAAGATTAGATAATACACCCAAATATTTTTAAGACAATCGTTTTTGGGAGTAAATGTTAGTTATCTCAAAAACTTAGCTCAGATTTGGATCACTAACCCCAAAAAAACAGGACATTAATTATTATGAAAATCGATTAAAGAATATTTTGTTTGCTGAAAATAGGGCTAAACCAACACACCTTTGAGATTTTTTTTCAAAATTACAACTAATTCGAATAAAAAACCATGGGTGAATAGAAGGTCCAAATGTCAGTTGTTACTTCAACATATTTTCATATGTTGATAATAGCAAATCTGTTGGCAGTTTCTTTCTTCTAGGTAGAACATACAATGGCCACAATTTTTTAGAATACTTTAAAAATACTTATATTCCATAATGGAAATAGGTTGAAAATATTGAACGATCATCTCTAATAAGACTTCATCAATGTCTACTTGTTGCCACTTATTCAATTCATGCGATCCTGGAGCCTCAAATAATTTCAGTTGACACTTTCATTTTGATAAAGTCATACCAGAACTCAATGCTGCAGGGAATATTTATGTCATAAACAGGAATCGTTAGGCTTATCTCAGAACTAAACACTATCATTGATGTTTTCTTTGTCT
>NW_027112419.1:785179-812577 GCF_000696795.3 Halyomorpha halys | reverse complement strand
AGACGCAGATATAAAAAATATATATATATATTGAATCTAGGAAATAATACAAAGGCTAATAGATATATGATGAGGAAATAGTAGTAAGTAATCAGATCATTAATAAAGGAAACTAATTACAGAAGATATTATTCATAAGATATCTAAAAATGTATTTCAATAAATTTATTTACAAACCCAAACCTAATTTGTGAGAAATTTTTTTAAAATTAGTCTGAACTTAATCAAATTTTTGAATTGATTAGTTTTGACTTCTGAATTTTTGTGCTATTTGTGTAACTTTGTTGATTTTTTTTTTTAAAATAAGACTGCATTAAAAACCAAAAATAAAATGATTTCTTAATATTTAGGTGATCAGTTACCAGCACAAGAGCAACGGCTAATTTTAAAAATTTAAACTGTAGAATCTGAAATTCTATACTGAAATGGACATATCTGATTTTGGCCATCAAAAATCTAGAAGGGCAAAACATAGTTAGTTATTAACTAATCACGGCCATATAATTAGTAATAATTAATACAAAAGGAAACAAGGAAAAATTTTTATTACGAAATATGAACAATATGACATGTTTTAAAATTAAAATTAATAAATATAAAATTGAAACTTGAGACTTTAATATATTATGATCTAATTAATTAAGTGCAATCATAGTGGATTCACACTTTTACAGAACAATATATAATGTAAACCATTTGCATGAGTTCATTAAGATGACTCTAACATTAAAAAATCAAGTAACATGAGTAAAAACATGGAATGATATATTTACAGCTCAAAATTCTATTAAAATATATACATAGATCTTATGCATCTGAAAGTATCTTAGACAGTGTTTGTAAAATGCAGTTCAACTCATCATTGTTAGTAATGATCATTTAAATTACAAAATTATTCACAGAAAACAATTATAATAAAAATAATTAGTATTAAATTTTCAAACCTAGTAATTCTAATTTTAATTTTTCTATTTCTTCTTTGTCTTTTGCTATCTTTTTTTCCAAAATTTCTTCAGCTTTTTCAAGATAACGTGCACGATCTCCAACCATCATTTCTTTATCAATCTCTTCTAATAGTTTTCTAAGAAAATTAAACATGAAATTTTAATCAAAATCTTATTAACTTACAAATGTATTTTCGTAAATAAATTAAAAAAAAAAAAAATGAGCATTAATTATTTGCATTAAAAGTAGTTAACCGTATGAAGTAGATTGTAGGAGAATAGTCCGGGTGGTCAGTCAATAAAGGTATCAAAATAGTAAAAGAGAACAATTTATTGTAAGCCAACGTTTCGCCCCACTTTGCAGGGCTTCGTCAGGGCTGTCAGAGTGGAGTGCACTGGCACTGGGACAACACAGCATAAAGTATAAACGTGAATTTGATTTTAAAAATCCAGAAATTTTAGACATAGTAAATCACAATAGAAACAGAAAAATAACAGAAGCAATATATATCACAAAAAAAAAAAAGATAATATTATCAATTTTAAGACAGATACCAAAACTTTATGTATACACTACATATATATAGAGAGTAGAATAAGTTTAATACATTATTTTGTTTTTAATACATATTAATTTTAAAAAAATATAATTTAAAAATTGTTAATAAATTAGTCATCTTTTGTGGAACAGAGGTAGGAGAATAATGACTTGGCTTTAATCTATTTGATATCAATGATAAATATAACCTAGTATCAGGAAGGTATTTTATATATCCTTATTGAGAATATGTCTGTCTTTTAATTATTAAAAATTTTATATTTGTGACGATAATATGTTATTATTAGCAATACAAGACTAATAAGGAGAACACATAATGTAATTATAGATAGATGTTTAATCAGGTAATGGTTTAAAAATTTTTTTTTTAAAAGAAATTGTAATTGTTGTATGCATGGCATGAATTTGAGAATTGTTTTTAGACACCTGATGATGGGTTGACAACCCCAAAACGTTGTTACTGTTTATTAATGATATAAAATAAATAATTAAAACAAGAAAGAGTTTTTTTCATTCATAAGTTCTAATTAGTTTATAGATTAAAAAACAATTATCATAATACTATAACCCATAACAGGCTATCTCCAATCCGACTACCATACAGTTGGTAGGCACATAGTTTGACAATAATCAACACTCAGGTTGCAACTAATTTAATATTGTACAATCATTATAACTTGTTAATTTATTGAAAACAGATTAAGGTAATTCATTATAAGTAGATTAAGATAAGTTCATATATCAGTTAAAACATCAAAGTCCCTCTATCCCAAATTAGATTTAAATCAATTTTTTTTAAATACAAAGTAATTTAATTTATATAAATGGTTAATATTTTTCTTCTTCCTTGTAACAGAAGGTAAATAATCAGGTTGAGATTCATAATTTTCTTTATTCATTATTACATTCCTTCTTTCGACTAAATAAAATAATAGGTTAATAGACTATTAATTATAGATAATAGATTAAATAAAATATGAGCAGAGTAGCAACAAAATATTTTAAAAAACTGTATAAAAGTAACAGAGAAACTTTAGAAATAAGAGAAGAAGGAAAGATGGCCAAAAATTTAGGGGAAGTTCCACCAATAATGGAAGAAGAAGTTGCTTTTATTATGAAAAACTCAAATCCCAGAAGACTCCAGGGCCGGATAACATCAGTAATGAAATTTTAAAAGCAGGAGGGAATATTCTAATTAAAGAACTGACAGAATCGTTTAATTTGATTCTCGAGCAAGAAGCAACACCTAAACAATGGAAAACCGCAAAAATAATTCTGCCATATAAACAGGGCAATAAGTATGATATAGAGAATTAGTGCCCTATCTCCCTCTGTGTCAACTGTGTCAAAAGTTTTCACTAGTGTTCTCAAACAATGGCTAACAAAAAGAATAATGGAATGTGTTAACAAAGAACAAGCAGGTTTTAGGAAGGGATTTTCAACATTGGACCACATTCAGACTGTAAACCAAATCATCGAGAAACCAAATGAATATATTCTCTCTATATCTTTGTTTCCTTGACTTTAGGAAGGTATTTGACTCTATTATACATCCAGAAATATTTAAGGCACTGAGATTAATAGGAATAGAGGACAAATATATTAAGATAATAACAGAGCTTTATAAGGAGATGACAGCATATATTATGACAGAAAAGAAAGGACAAAGCTTTGATGTTGAGAAGGGTGTGAGACAGGGTGATCCGCTATCCCCAATTTTATTTGTTCTTGTGTTGGAGATGGTGTTCTGGCGTCTTGGAAAGGAAGAAGTAGGCATTAAAATAAATGGACAATGGCTGAGCAACCTACATTTTGCAGATGATATTGTGCTCTTTGCAAAAGGCATGGAACAACTGAGAGAAATGATGAAGCAGCTTCTGGCATTGTGTGAAGAGGTTGGTTTTTATCCGAACTACCAGGGCCCTGTTTCATAATAAAGTACAAACTAATACTATTAGTCTTGTCGAATTAGCTTAATACAATTACACAGACTTGTACAATACTAACTTATACTTTAGTATTTTTTAATTCCTGTAATATCACTAATAGTCATACCTATCATGAAAAAAATAAGTATTAGTATTATTAGCACACTAGATTCTACACTTGTACTATGGACTAACACTATTAGCTTTCATTACAAAACAGGGCCCAGAAGACGAACCTTATGACAAATGGTGTAAAAGAGGAGTGTGAAATTAAGAACCATAAGTTGGCATATGTTAAAGAGTAAATTTATCTGGGTCAGTTAATATCATTCATAGATAGAAGAGCAAAGTAGGTCATGGGGAGATTGGCACTCAGCTGGAAAATGTTTTGGTCCCTCAGACATATAATGAAGGGACAAACAAGTATTGACCTTAAAAGGCAGGTATTCGATAGTTGCATTAGGACAGTGGTCACTTATGGATGCCAAGCGTGGTCACTGACTATAGCTAAGGAGAGGAAACTACAGGTGTGGAAAAATAATATTGGAAGAAGCATTGTGAACGTGAGGAAAAGAGAATGAATAAAAAATGCTTGAATCCAGAAAGAACCAGGACTCACTGAAACACTGAAGATGACAAGATTGAGCAAATGGAAATGGGCAGGGCATCTCCTTCGGTGCGAAGATGACAGATGGTCAAAAATTGCTACAGAATGGACTCCATACGGCCTTCAAAGAAGAAGAGGACGTCAAAAGAAAAGATGGAGCGATATGTCCAAGAGGATGACAGGACTCCTCTGGTGGAGAGCTGCTAGGGACAGGGATATCTGGAAGAAGAAATGGAAAGAACTCGCCTCCCAATAGGGCTGGTCACCCCAGGAAGTGCTGACTATTACTCCCAAAATGGAAGGCCTATGCAGGAAAGGATATAGAAAGATGGAGAGAAAATTGATAGAAGTTAATGTTTTGTCAACTATTATAAATATAAATCTATTTGTTTATTTTTTCTTTCTACCTTCTTTAAATATTTATATTGTATTTTGAATGATTTTAATTTATTGGATAAACAAAAGGCTATTTCATTTCATTTCTCATTCCTTCTTTCAATATTTCGAGATAAAGATCTTGTTTTTACATATGAAGTACAGCCTTGCATGTGAGTGTTAGTACTTCATTATTAATTAACTTAATGAATAATAACATTTAGTAAAAGGTTAACCATATTATACAAAAAAAGTACATAATAGAATGAATTTAAAAGTGTATACAAGTTCTTTATAAATAAGAAAAAAATCATACCTTCCTTTAAGCTTTGAACTTTGTAATTCACCTACTGTTCTTTCTATTATTTCCTTAAAAACGTTATAACTTTCTAATTTGACATCACAAGCTTCAACTTGTAATTGAATTAACTTTTCAATTTGTAACTTTTGTTCAAGAATCTGCTCATCTAATTGCTGTAATAATTCACTGATATCAACTTCAACTAATGGAAATTTTACATTAGTATCTAAATTAGTACAAAATTTATGAAACAAACTAATCTGTTCAGAAATACACTCTTCCAACTGTTGACGTTCTTCAAGAGTTAAATGTTCAGGACTTTCTGACAATATATCTTCATCAATCCCCAAAAAGTTAATATCTTTAGCACAATCTTTTATAGTACTGCTTTCCGATTTAAGGGTAATTTTGCTGCACACAGATTCTGACCTAATACTGCTTTCATCAAAAGACTCGCTACTGTCATACTTCAAGGAAAGAACTTTTACCTTCACAGCAGGACTCAAATGACTACTACTTATACATCGTTTTAAACAATGCATCATGATTTCACTTTGCAGATACTTATCATAACTTAATTCTTCCTTTCCAAACACCATAGTAAAATGAAATTCTTGAGTTTATTATTGACAAGAAACTAACTATAGTCTCATATAATTAGTAGCATACTATATATCATTATATTATAAATAATACATCATAATAAATTTGTACTATTCAAAAAACTAAAATTTCGACTGAAGGTTATTGAACATTGGCGGGAAATAAGTATGTGACACCAACCAAGATGTTTTACTTGATGTTCAATTACATCATACAGTATTTTACTAGATGATCAATGTTTTACGTGAAACATTGATGTTTTACCTTTGTCTCAATTTAAAATTTTCACTTTTTTAAATGTAAAAGTAACTTAATAAAAAAAAATTAAATGTATAAACAGATTCCAATCAACAATACAGTGGAATCAGTAAGTACTTGGATGTTCAAAACCATCGACGTATTTTCGACAATGTTTTGTATGCATCGATATTTTAATATTGAACATTGATATTTTAAAACATTGGACGTTTTCTACAACTTTAGCAGTTTGAAGAAGATTATCATATTTCCCAACTTTTTGAATTTTAAAATTATGGGGGGGGTTTATCAACCTATCAAGCTATCGCCCTTACTATCCTTCCTATCTCATCCCATGGTAACGTCCCTGAAAGTGACCATATAAAATTGATGTAGATAAATAGGCTGTATGAATTATTTCTTTTAATTAGATATACTAATTCGTATATTCTTTTATAAAACGTGTTTTGTGATCATTCATGAAAGTGTTTATGTTTTTGAATTTGGCGGCAAACCATCAGGTAAGGCTACAATCTTGTTATCAATGTTGTCTCAGGTTATCACTGAGTCGGTTTAAGTTTAAGGACAGGTTCAAACTTGCCCAATCCTTGATTCCTTTTTAGGTATGCAACTTACAATTTCAGGCCCCAACTCTAATCAATGTGATACAGTCAACCAGCTGCCGAGCTGTCACCCTAAGATGCACATGAATTTTCCAGTTTATATTATATCATTGTATTTTTGAAACCTATATGTCAACTATTTTCGGATGGCTTCTCAAACACCTAGTTGTAGAAAGCAGTGGAGCTTATCTCGTGAGTCTCATGATGATTTAATAAGTATTAAATATAGTTAGTCTAAAATTCTATCAATCTTTTATTGATTGTTGAGTAAATATTCTGTTGCTATGGTTGTCAAAGCTAATGATCTAACATTTTAAAGGGGGGCCTAAAGGGAATGTAGAAAGTTTAGTGTGGGCGGAGTGTGGTTGTCCTGAACAACAAGTAAACTTAGCGAAACAACTTCTGGAAGACAATGGAGGTAAATGGGTTTTTATTATCATTATTTTATTTCTTTAAATGTGTACTTGCATTAAGTTAACTTAGTTTTTACAGAAGAGGGTGTTGACAAAGAAGAAAGGGCACGACTTGGAGTTTATTGGCTTACAAAAGCTTCTGAAAAGGGCCACGAAGAAGCAACTCGAATGCTTCAAGATTGTATTGAAAATGGAATAGGTAAATTAAATTTTTTATCATGACTTTGTTGATTCAAAGGATCATTAAAGTGTAGGAGTTGAAGATGATTAATTTCAGGAATAACAGAACACAATTTAAGTGATGTTAAAGTCTGTTTGGATATGTCCCAAGGGGAAAAACTATCTAGAGAAGCTGCTAAAGAATTATTTGTGAGGTAATAAATATTAATATTTAATATTGTGATTCCAAAGGACTTATTGACAGTAATATAGTACAATTTAATTTTCAGCCTATCTCAAGGAGAAAATTTTATTACTGCATACCAATTGCATAAGGAAATATCCAAACGATCTATTGAAAATTCAAATATTGAAGGAGGTACTCTTTCTTGATAATTGGAAATATTTATTTTTAAATTATATTAGTTGTTTACTCTTTGCTCTGAAATCCCTCCTTCCTCATGGCTTTAGATGTCATTTTATATTTTACTTCCCTGCTCTCAGATTTTCAAAGAGTAAAAAAGAAGTATAGTAAATTTTGAATTTATCAATCAACAACTTCCGTACTATGTGAAATTATTATTACTCTACTTCCCTGAGGTAGACCTTGGCATTCTTCTCTGTCTCTCACACATTCTCCATTTCACCTCTCCGAGTGTCCACAGCTCCTCCTAAACTTCTTGAGTCTGTCTAACTTTTTATTTTGCCAATAACCACTCCATGCAGTATCTGTATTAAATGACCCCACCATTCTATACAGTGCGCTTTAATGAACTGCATCACATATGTATTCCCATTCAGTCCTTTGAGCTCACTGTTCCCGCGATATCCTCATACATTTTAAGACTGATCAAGTACTGCCCCTTTATTCTTTTAAGGTCCTTTCATTTACAAATATTTAAGCTCTTCATTATCACACCAGTGAGAATCCAGGTTTTGCCATCATATGTTAAAACAGGCCTTAACAATGTTTTATCTAACCTAGTTTTAGTGGCCTGCAACCAATATGAGAGCAGAAAAAAAATCATACTGATAAAGTATGCCTAATTAGAGGTCATTATTTTTCTATTTATCTCTTTTGATACCTTGTTTTCATTATTTTACTCAGACCCCAGATAAATAAAACTGCTTACCCTCTCAAAACTAAATCCATTGAAAGTTATGTGTTCATTATCACGATTTGGTCTTTAGATTAATCTATTAACCCATTTTGGTACTTTTCTTGTTGATTCTACAGAAAGATACCTTGAGTTCAATCATATTCTTGGCCACCAGGCATGTATCATCCGTATTTGTACATGCATGGATTATATTTCAGTTGTATTTAAACTGTGTACTTCCTTTTGTTGGATAAAATTAAAGATTTTAATCTTATGTTAGTCTAAAGATATTTGATATGATTATTTATCTCTCATTGTTGTGTGCAATAAAACATTTATAAATCTAAACTTTAAAAAAGTTAGTTATTAACTAAAGGAGAAAAAAAGAAATATTTTCTCAGGTGGTATACATATTTTTTTGTTGCTATCTACCTGCGACTGAACCAGCTTTACCATTCAATATTAACTCAAATTATGAAATCACTAGTAATTATTAATAATTTCATCAATTCAATTTACAATAAAGCGTAAATTTGGTTTGAGCACAGGTAGATAACAAAAAAAAAAAACCCTTGTAAAATAACCTCTTGTACCCCTTGACTTCTCAACCAGCTCTAATATATCATTGGAAATCCAAAGATTTTAGAAAAATTAATTTCTAACTTATAAAGTCATAAGAGTTTTCGTGTTTCGATGGTTATTAGACAATAGTCAGTTTTTACTTTCAATTATTTTTTATATTTTGAAGTGATAATATGAAAGGTATCGTTGTTTAACTAATAAATAAATTTCAGCATGTCACTTACTTACATGAAGATAAAAAATTTATTATCGTAGATTAAGAAATTTTCCTAATCACCATTAATTTTTATTGTTATTTGTTTATAAATTTATTATAATCTCAATATTTATTTTAATCATGAGTATTATTGTGCCTCAGGTAACATACCGAACTGGGACATTTTGGCAGAAGGTAGTGGAGAAAAAGTAACTGAAGAAATGTTGGTAGTAGCTGCCAGCAACCATTCAAGGGGTCAGCTTCCCTCAGTTTTGAAACAACATTCTATGCTCAGATCTTCGAGAGTCTCTTCTCTGGTTACAAGAATCAGCGAGGCATCTATACTCTCCCATTTTTTAATAATTCTGACTTTGTTCCTTATATTAGGTTTAGATATTTTCACCAGTGCTGTACCTTTACTTATTTACTACGGGAGCTTGATCTTCATGGTCATTTCTTCTTGTCAAGTGATTACTAAGAAATGGGATTTTGCCAATTTTCAGAGGTTAGTAACTTAAACTGTGTTAGTGAACGATTTTTCACATAATATTAAAATGAAAACTTCTTTCATGAGAATATGAAAACTTATTATAAATAAATGAGCTAGATACATTTTAAAGCTTATTGAAGTGGTGGTTTTTATCAATACACATTTTATGTATTTAAAAACTTTCCTTAATAAAATGAACCAGTGAATTTTTCTGTGTAACATAAACAATGAATACTTCCTCAGTTAAGATTTTGTATTTTGATTTATAGATTTTTAGTTCAATTGAACTTGTCATATTAAAATAATCAGGAATAAATAAAATAAAATTCTCTATTTTTATTTTTTGTATTGTTTCCTTTATTTTATGTTATTCTTATTCACTAAATGATTTTGTTTTTCTCATAGGTGGTCTAACCTTCTCGTTAGTTACGGCTGTGATGAACAAATTTCATTGGAAGCTCAGTGGTCTCATTGCCTTCAAAACAATCAGCCGTGTTTTATATTCTTATTATCTCTTATTACTAACCTGCTTCTTGTTTCGTACGTACCTGATCCTCCCATGTCAGAAATTGCTGTCTTATCAACTTTTATGTCATTATTCTGTCTCTACAATTTAACTGTAAGTTTAAATACTTATTATTATTTATTTTTTTTATAACAATCTTATCTTAAAAACAAAAAGTCATATAAAACTGAAATTGCATATTTAAGGTGGGTATATGCCTGTCAGAGATGGGAAAAACTTAGTTATGGTTGAAACTAATAGCTAAAATTCCCATGGATACGACCCCTATTCATGAATGAACCATTGATAAATAAATATCGTATCCATGACAATTTCATCTATTAGTTTCAACTATAGCTAATTTTTTCCTAACTCTCATGCCTGTGATGTGATAGCAACTTTTAAAATAAAATCTTCCACTTAAAAATTGTTGTTATTCCAACTGGAAGTGGAATCAATTTTTTGCCAAACATCAAGCTTATATTACTTTAACAGTATCCTTATTTAAATAGAAAAATATACTAAATCCATTAGGAATGAAAAATACTACTCTTTGGAGGGTCAAAAGAAATAAAATAATCTAACAAAAAAAAAAACATGACATTAATTCTAGTCAGATAGAATGAAAAATAGCTTATAATTATTATTCATTAGCTCTTTATCTAGAATAGTTCTATGTTATAGTTATATTTTCAAATATTATCACTAATATATTTATGTTATCTTGTTTCATTTTTAGCATTACAAGAAAAAAGTTGATATTCTTACGATTGTGACCTTTGTTGTCCACCTCTTAGCAAGGTATCCTTATGATAGGGACACTCTGGTATCACAGTATTGGCGTAATCTTGATGTCCATGTTCCTACTTTTACTTCATATGTGCTAGGTATATTTTTTTTATTTATTTCTGATGGAAACTATTTGTCAAGGTTTATATATTGTTTTTGTTTAATTAATTACTCAAGATAAAAAACATTTGGTAATCAATTTTAAGATTTTTCTGAATTTACATATTTTAGAATCCTTAAACTTAAAAAAAAATTGTTGTCCTCATTGTCCACTTTTTGTAAGGGCCTCTGCTTAACTTGATAGCTTTCATTGAAATTTTAGTAGTCTGTTGCAGTCACTTCAGAGTCATAAGCAATCCTTATATCCTTATGAGCAAATTAATCTTACTTAATAAAGTTATAGACTTGAAAATTCCAGTCAGTTCTATGACTGTAACTCAGGTGTATGAAAACCAATCTTAGCTTCTTTAGCAGTTTTATTTTTCATTGTCAATAGTTGAACTGTATTAATTTTTTTTTCCTCAACGATTTGCTTATAATATTATAATATTTAAAAATTTACTCTCCTTAGTCATGTTACAGCTATATTTTGTGATTTCTAAACTACTAGAACTCAATTAATTTTGAATTTTAAAGTCTCAATGCACCTAGTTCACTGATCTAAAAGAGTAAATGTAACAAGTTTTGCTCAACTCATCAGTAAGGAACAGTACATCTACATTAAAATACAGTAGGGTGATTGTTAATATTTGATTTGATCAGTAAACAAAAAAAATTAGTTGTTAATTTTTTTAATTAGTTAATATTTATTCATCTAACATTGAATATTGATCATTACATATTATAATTTTTAAAAATCTTCTTCAAAGCGTCCTAAAATCAACTCAATATCCCTTTTAGGAACATCTAATTTAAACTAAAATAATGTTTGTAATAGATTTTAATAACCTGCGAAGAAGATTTTAATTATTAAATTTACTTAATCAGTAAAAAGTGTTCATTAGATTAAAGTAAAATGGAATTTTTTTTAACATTTAGGTAGCAGTGTTGAGTTTTGTCTCAACTTTCACGTTTTATTTTACTTGATGCTTCCTGGTTTGTTCCTTGGAATAGCAATCAGAGATCGTTGGCTCGGAATATGCAAAACTCTTCTACCTCTTTTGGTCTGCCTATCTTGGTGGCAGTTGGCTGTCATCGCTTCCAAAGGTCAGTTTTAGACTTGTAATTTGAAAAACTATTATTAATTTGTTTTACTCTCAATATAATTTGGGTGTTCCCATAACCTGTACTAAGTATGTTAAACATACTTGGTGTGTTAAAGTTGAGAAATTCATTTAACATTAGTGTGCTGAGTATGCCCGATAGCACAGTCTGGTGTCTGATGAATCTTATCTTGAAAACTAATTTTGGTAAAGGATTTAAAACTTACTGAAATCTCAGGTGTTTAGTAAAAATGATGCTGTTTCTCAGCAGTGTCAGCGTTTTTTTTTTTTTTTTTTTTTTTTTTTTTTTTTTTTTTTTTTTTTTTTTTTTTTTGAGCTCAAGAACTGACAAAATTTGTTTAAAATACATAGATATCCTTGCTTTTGCAAATAAAACTTTACCATATTTAGCAGGTTTCAACAAAGGAGTCAATTACTCAAAATTTGTACTAGCTGTAGCACAACACATTTAGTGCTTAACACAACTCAGCTTGCTTTAATATCCTTAGTTCATTCATAAAATAATACATGGCATATTTATTTATGTTTCTATTTATATTATTATAATGAAGTATTTGAACATATTTCTGCAGTATTGTTATTTTTGGGTTGTTTGAGTTTTCATTTTCTTTCCAATTTGATTTCCAATGAAAATTTCAATTAATATAGACACAAAATTTTTTTAGTTTGTTAGGTATAATTGAATCAGTCATTTCAAAAGCCAATTAAGTCAAATGATTAGAATTTTTCAATAATAAATTAAAACTCTGTCGTTCATTAAAACTCTGGCCATCCCTCCTTATTACATTTTTTTAATTGTTATTTAATAACACAGCATTTTATTTCTCATTCACACCTCTCTTAGTTAATTCATATATATTAAATGCTGTCAAAATTTACTAGGCCAGTACTATTAAAAGGACACTAAGCATGTTTTAATAATTTAATACAAATTCATCATTTTTTTTTTTAATTGTATATAAATCCTTTATCCATACATAAAATAATGTTTACCTGGGAGCTATAGGGGGTATTTGCGAATGAGGTCAGCAATCCGTAGAGCTAAGATTAATTTTTTTTTTTTATAGCGAATGTTTTTTACTTATTTATACTTAACTTGTAGATCAAAAAATTCTAAAAGGTGAACAAATTTCATTTTTATCTGTCCGACTGAAAAGAATAAAAGGATAACTATTATCCTATGAGAAGATCTAGCAATAGAACAATGTCAAAATGTTAAACAGAACAATACTAACTTAAAATGTAGTTTTCTCTTTCTAGAATAAATTAATGTCCATCATAGATCTCTGTTTGAAATATTAAGGAAGATATCGTATAAGTAAGAGTGAAAAAAAGGAAATCTTATAGGTCAGGATAGTAGAATGGGAAAACCAAAGGAGAGGAGAAACTTACACATGCTCCATCAGTACACTGACTCCTTGCTATAATGTGGGTCTAGAATAAAATAAATTTCCTGCATTACAACAGCAAAAAACTTGAATAATTAGGACCTTACAGGCTCGATATGCGATCAATTTTTAACACCTCACTGATATGATTATTTATTATTTAATCATTTGATAAAACTTACTGCTTCTGGTTTATATATTCTTTATAGTTAAGATTTAATTTAATATAACTGAATTATTCTTTTTTATCTTGATTTATTATTCTAATTTTTACTTGTTTAGGTGCTACTTATTTTGGCCTCATCAGAGCCTGCCTTGGTGTGGTATGCATAATCATCTTTGTCCCGATGATGAGCCTTACCCTCCTCTTCATACCACTGGCAATGTTTTCTAAACTCTTCATTACAGAAACCATCTCAACTCCAGTCGCTATTGGAGGAATAATTTTATCATCAGTTTTGTACCTCGGCAGCAGAGGAAAGAGATGGGGGAAATTTTTCTATTATTTGATGGTAGTACATTATAATTTTTTTACACTTTAATTTATGTATAAATGATATGAGTAAAAGTATTCAATAACGTTCAGTAGGATGAACCGGAAGAGATAGGCCTTTTTTATTTTATTTTTTTAATTAGTTTATATCAGTTATTGATAAAGTTAAGAACACTTTATAAAAGTATAAGTCTATGAAAGTCATTTTAATATTTCACCTGGGGCCTATTTATCCTATACTTAAATATCCACAATATAGTTATGGAATATAAAAATAATTAACTTGTAAAACGATATTTCTAAATCTAGTGTAGGCCTATTTTTACCTATTAGAATAAATTGTTTTTTTTTTTTTTTAATGAAAACTAGCAACTTCTAAGAGCTAAACATCATTTTTTATGAATTTAAATTTTCACCCTTTTCCTTCTTCACTACATGTATGTGGAAGCTTTGTATTCATAAATAAAATGAAATAAATTTGTGTTTAAAAATGTTTACATTTTTGACATCAAGGAACAAATTTTGTTTTATTTATGTTAATCCATTAGTTGTCCAATTCGTTAATCTGATTTTGATGATCAGATTCTATTCTCTACTTTCCCTTACAGATAGGTGAACATATTTTTTTCAGCACATTTCTGTTTAAAAGAAAAAAAACTTATATTTTAATGTAAACTGCATCAGGAAGAATACAAACCCGTTTTTATAATTATTCCAAACTCGCATTTCTTTTAAATTTTATAAGCTGTGCAGCATGCTACTACTGCTTGCAACAAAAAATATATAGATTTGAAAAAAACCTCGAATTTTTTCTGTTAGAAGTTGGTTCTGTTAATGTTTATTACCATATACACATAATTATATATAATGTTTAACAATATATTGGCAAAAATTTCTCCTCTCTTAAAATACTGTTTAGAATTATCAATTTATTTCTTTTCATCTTCATATTCAGGTACTGCTGAGTGTTGCAAGTGTCTTCCTCAGCGTGAACTATGAGACTGAAAAGATACAAAACAGAGGATTGCAATTAAAGGAGTTTGAAAATATTTGTACAGGGAAGGACATTCAGAGCATTGAGACTTGCTTATCATTATCTGGATCATTCCTCACATGGGAAGCAAAAATATTGTCTTCTAAAATTGCGTCAGTTCATAATGTGGTTTCACCTTTTGTCCATCGGTTACCCGAGGTAAATAAATTTTGGGTCTGCCTTCTTACAAAAGTTTCATAATCTAAAACCTATCAGTTTATCAAAATTGTATTAAGAAAGAATATAATAAGTATTTATGAAATGAATAAAATTAAATTGCCTTTATATACTTATAATGTGCTGTAGATATACTAGAAATATTAAAAATGTTAATTCCTGCACTAACATGTTTGCAATAAAATGTTAATTGCTGCAATGCATGTTAATTATTGCAATAACATGAACAAAACATAGACATATAAATAAATTTTTTTTTTTTTTTATTCAGCATCATCTTGTGTCATCATCGAAATCATCACTTCCAATCTGATAATTAAGTCCCAAGATCATACTTGTTCAGACATTGAATGCATCTAGTTCAATTTATTTTCAACAATGTTAACATTTATAATTAAACAAGAAAAAAACTTTAACCCTTCCTCAAAATTAAATTGCGGTTTTAAATCACATGGCATGTAGAATAAAAAGACAATTAAAAATTGTGGTTCTTGCGATGCTAATGCTTATGAATTATTTCATGACATTTAATTTCTTTTTCAGGACTTACAGGATACAGTGAAATGTTTGATAGGCGAGAAATTCCAAGATTGTAATGAAGAGAATTGCAAAATTGCACATACCTTGTCATCTAGGTGCCATCTTTCTAATTGGAACAGGTAAGTTTTTAACTTAAACTGCAATTATTCGATTATTTACTTTACTTTATATTTTTAAAAAGCTTGTGGTTCAAAATTCCTTTCACTTGACTTGGTGTTACTTCTTAATTCAAGTAGTTACTCAATTATCCTCACATGGCAGAGTTTGGTCTCCTTTTTTACGTAATCTACATAGTTGTTTGTTATGTGTAGTCCTGTTTATCTTATGTGTGCAGTTCATTTTGGAATAAATTATTGCAATAATAAGTCATCAATACAAAATCTGTATTGATGACTTATTATTGCAATAATAAGTCAAGAATGTTATAAAGTTATTCTAAAAGTATAACTATAAAGTCTATATATAATTCACTATAGTAACTACTTCGAAATGTAACTGTAATTTCATTTCAGGTATGAATTTATCTTTGAAGTTGAACTCAGTTCCAATAGTTGGGTCGAAGAAAGCACTATTGGATTACTGATGGGAGGGAATGATTTTCGAAATCATTCACAGCTTTTGAAGCAAGGAGACAGTGTATGGTTCTCGGGTTACTTAACTAGCAACATCAAAAATCCTCGCCAACCACACGTTCATCTAAAAAGTCTCAATTGTCTGTCATGTTCTCAAGGCAGCATTTCATTTTCGGAAATTGAAAACAATTTTACGTCAGTATTACTCAAGCCTTTTGTAGATTTCCTGTTTTACCCTGTTGTTGTTTTTAAGTGAACAGTGATCGCAGATATCATTATGATATTCTCGTATTGCCTTCAACAAAATCTTTTAATACTGCACTTATATAGATCTCTTTGATATATCATTCAAATCAAATTATAGTATGAAAAACACTTACTTAACTTTAATATATTTTATTTTTGCCATTTCATTATTTAATACCATGGATAATTCATAGTAAATATGGTAGATTATATACATTAATGATTGATTGTTACCATTTATTCTAAATTCTATTCAGTTAATAGTTAAGAAAGAGATATATGGGATTAGATTAATGTCGGGTTTAAGTAGGACCGATATTAATTGTTGAAGTTGCAATCACACCAATTTTCATTTGGTATGTCATGTAATTTTATTAATAAGATAATTGTTTTAATTTGAATTTCTCTTATTTATTACTTTTTACTGACCTTATGAAATATGTTTATATATATAATATTGTGTATTGGCTTTTTAATTGTTTGATGGAACTATAATGGATGGGACTGACTGCCAACCATTACTGCATGTGTTTTTCTTCGAAATTGTTTTCCATAGGGGCCAATTCTTCTTGCATCCTAGTTCAAAGTATTACAAACTCATAGTTAGGCTTGAATTTAATGGTTTTGATGTGTATGGTGATGGTAAAGTTGCAATTTTATTCAGTTAATACATGCAACTTGACATGTTATTATAAGTTCAATGATAAGGCCAGAGAATTTCTATTTAAAATGTTTACTATTGAGTTGTTAAGGAATACTTTTTTAATTCAGAAATAGAAAATATTATATTGGTAAATGTATAAATATTAATCCCTAACTTCTACAGAGAAATGGCTTCTTGTGATATTTGCAATAGAAAATATCAGCCTTCATGATTTAAAGAATACAAAAACTCATTATTTCAATAATTGAAAGCGTCTCCGAATTAAAATTTAATTCTAAATTCACACTGTAATGGCTGTTATTGGTATGATCTTTTCAGTAAAAAACAAAATGTATTTGTAAGAAATTACAACAGATAATGTTTTATCATAGTGTGATTAGCTAATCAATAATTGAATTTAAAAATAAAAAGATTTTTTAAACATTAATATTTATTTTAGAAGAAAATTTGTTTCATTATTTAATGTTTATTGGATTTATATGTAAATCCATTATAATTTAAAAAATATTTTTGTTTACTATTTTAAATAATGAACCTTTGTAATCAACCAAGAAAAAAATTTGTTTTTATTAGTATGAGATCTAAATAGCAATGAATACTGTTCATACTATATAGGACGAATACCGTTCTCATCAAATCTCTTCAACATAATCTTAAACCATTAAACTGCTTTAGGAGCAGTCACTGCTTAACAGTAGGGAAATGACATCATACCTTGACTGCTGAACAGTTTCTTCTAAAAGAGCCTGTTTGTGGCCGAGGGAGTTGAGGTTGACCTTAGCAACCTCTTAGCTGCAGCGGTGCCGGTTCATATCCGGCCTGGAGGGTTGATTTTTATTTGTTGGTGTCTCCCCAGAATGAAAACTTGGACCACACCACTCTGGTTAGAATAGGTTGGTTGGTTACCTGTAAATTACCTCTCTCCTCCCCTCCCCTCCAAAGGTCAAAAATGACATGTAAGGGGATTATAAAAAAAATCACTTCTTAAGGTGGGCAAGACTAGCTTGAAGTTACTGAGTTAATCAAATCCTTCATGTTTGCTGTTATTTATTAAAATTAATAACACATGCTATTATACTTTGGAGTAAGTAAAATCTTGATCAATAAAAATCATTTAATCAGAAAAATTGAAGCATTAATTATATAAAATAAGTTAAGAATTACAGGTGGAAGATCGAATTAGGAAAGTAGGCTTATTAGTATTTTTTCCTAATCCTGTACAGGGCAAGTTTCTAAACCCAATACTTATTCCATTGATGTGATCGAGATCCATTGATAGAATAGCATCGAACAATGGCGTAGTGATTTGCATTAAGATATGATTTATTCAAATTTTTTTTTTCATAAATAAGAACAATGGTTGCTAGGGAAATAGTCCTAGATTATAACTTGAACTATTTCTGGCTACTTACGAGGGATTATACAATATATTAAGAGTACTCTGGGCTTAAAAAAATCTATTATTTTTATCTTAAAAATTTTTTAATTTTTTCTGAAGATTTATATGTAGCCTGTAGAGAAGGCTTTGGGGAGGGATGATATATTGTAGTAACGCTAGTAGATAAATCTAGAGTTCATGATGCATTCCAACAATGCTCATGAGACAAGCAGCAATGATGTACAGGCTGGCTCTGGCCAAGTGGGGACCAAAACTCAATTTGTCCATTTTACATCCTCTTAGTATTGAGGAATCACCATTTGTAAGTACCTGAGGTTCAGGGAAAGGCTTCAAATGGCATACAATATCCATTATAATCCAGATAATGTACGGTAGAGACTGAGTGGGGTGTCTGCCTTTAGCAGGGCTACAACTCCTGGAAAGGCTTTGTAGAGGAAGACATTCATTTGCTTAACAGCAATGGGGAGTGATTTTGACAGATAGATTCAGTCTTCATTGTTTATCACTCAAACGGTCTAGACAGAGTTAAAAGATGACTAGGAAGATGCTTTGCTTTATGGACTCTTCATAAGTCACAGCCTTTTCAGGCGATCATT
Source organism: Halyomorpha halys (assembly GCF_000696795.3). NCBI lineage: Eukaryota > Metazoa > Arthropoda > Insecta > Hemiptera > Pentatomidae > Halyomorpha > Halyomorpha halys. The sequence continues at coordinate 793,835 of NW_027112419.1, read as the reverse complement.
AATGGTTTTGGGAGAACTAAATTTCCACGTTTGTACCAAACTGATTTTCATTGGATCTGACTCAGAGGTACAGTGAGGAAGTCCTCTCAGAGTTTGTGATCCCATTTACTCCATTTATTGGTAAATAGTTCATTTTGATGTGAGGTAATCCAAGCTCGCATAAAGAATTCTAGTCTTGAATTGGTCCACATGATCTCCTAATATGAATCTGAAAGAGTATTTGTGGGATAACATTGGAAGATGTATTGGACATCAATATCCTCCTAGTGACTGAAATCAGCTTCCATGTAATTTCTTTGTAATTGTTATTAAAATGTAATTTCTTTTCTGCCTAACTGGATTAAAACCCTTCACCCTGTAAGTAAGGGTAATAGCCGTTATTGGGAGGCGATCCTATATCAGAAAACCTGAATAAAAAAATATAAATTTCCCATTTTTATCCATTTATAGAGTATTATTAGTATGAATGATTTGTTTATGGTGTATAAATCTATAAAGAGGCTAATTTTGTATCATAAACTAAAAAAAAAATAATCATGTTTACTAGTATAATTGGAATTTTTTTTTTAGGAGGGCATTTGAATGTATAGTATATGTTTTTTTTCTCATTTTTTCTAGATAACGATTAAGTATCTGTATGAAATTCAGTACTTTGCTTGTATTCAAAGTAAAATTTTTGAGTATTTTTAATTCAATGTGACTAATGTAGCCCCTCAGTAGTGTGGATATCTTCAAAAGCTCTGGCCAATTACAGAAAAACTTCAATTCAAAAGTAAATCTTTTATAAATTCACAATCTCAACTGAAATTAAAACTAAAGTTTGTAAAGATTATTTGCCATCGTAAGTGCCGTGATGAATGATTTTCATTAAAAAGATTATAAAATTATACAAATCCATGCAGCAAATTTTCTGTTTTAACCCTAGAAGTGCATACTTTTTTTTTTTTCTACGCCTAGTGCATACTAGGGTCCAAAGTGACCAAGTTACCCCAAAGCTTTAATTCTCCAAAATACTTCTAAAATACTATTTTTAAAATGCAATTTTAATTTCTAGAAATCTATCAATAATTTAATTGTTCATTCAAACAATGCCAGTAGATAACTGGAATTAATTTTTCTAGAATTTTCTGTAAAGCGAAAGTGGTAAAAACTGAAAAACTTATAAAATTTCAAATTGAATTTATTTTAATGTGATAAATGTTGATATAACTATCAACTATGAAACTGGATTACATAAGTAATGAGACTAATAAACTTCCACCCAATTCCAAGCTGTCAGCTAGCTTATTAATCAGTGTAAACACGGCCCTTTTTGCCTTTTGTTAATACCTTCTTGGAGTAGTTTTTCCCAATATCTTATTCTCGGGAAATTGGTGGTTTTGTTTTTATATTTTTGGTAGTCAAAATGATATTATCCCCTGTTCATTTCGAAACAAGACCTGGACAAATAGGGCAGCCAAAACAAGATATTTAGTTTGATGTTTTCTGAATAAAAAAAATCACTTATTGCATGTATGACATTTTGTTATAACATCTAAGAGAAGATATGACATTTTATTATAACATCTAAGTGGAGGTTGTTTTGGGGTCAATCCGTACCCCACCAAAAAAAAAAACCGATTTCACTAAGTCCACAGAGGTACCCCAGACAAGTTTAAATACTCTTCGACAAACTCTGGAGGAAAAGTTGAAACCCACAACAGGACTTTCAACTTTATTTAAAAAGTGCCAATATTTCCATACAATTTTTTTTTTTTTTCTTTCAAAGTTTTGTGACAAAACATAAACTGTAGGGTCCATGGGAATCCTGGAATGCACTCCTAGGGTTAATACTATCTTGTTTACTTTTTAAAAACATAAAATCATTGTTGTACTTGAGTTAAAATTTTGTTTTATTTCAAATTCAGTGTTTATTTTATCTTCAAGTGCCTGTCAATAGTTTCAAAAAATATTGAAATTTATTAGTGTGGTGTCAATACTTTATTATATTCTCCAAATATATTAAAATAACGCAGTTAATAATCTCTTTATTAGCTGATCTAGTTAATACAAATAGGGAACTTAAGCAGTGCATTTAAATCTTTGAGAAAAGACTAAGCATAACTTGTATTTATCAAAATAGGATAAATTGTTTTTCTGATATATTGCATGATATTTGGACAACTGCAGAATTAAACTCTGAGGAAATCATTTTTAAATTGTTTGTCTATTCAGAATGTTTAAATTAATTGTGGGCCAATTATTTAACCTTAAATATATTTTTAAAAAAATAATTGTACATGCAAAAACTTTTTCAGTATTCTATTTTAATAACAATTTTTAATTAATCTTTAATTTTTTGGATCTTTACTAAGTAATTGGCTAAAATAGTCGCGCATTCATGCTCTTGTAATGTTTAGTTTGTGTCAATAGGAGAATATTTTCCAGTTATCCTAACATACTTTCGAAATCAGTTCCGAGATATATATACAGGGTATTTAAAAAGAATTCAACCATTGTTGGAACTGAAATATTTAATAACATTAAACAGAGTCTATTCTGGGCAGCATAGTTATGTACTGAGTTTCTTCCTTATCACAGTAGTAATGTTATGTAACATTATTACTGTGAGCATGCTAAACAGGGTTTCATCATAAATATTTAATTTTCTTGTCAAGAAGTTATCTGCAAAAAACTAATGTCCTATTATAGTTAATATTTTTGTTCCTGCTAATGTCATGTAGCTGTGAACTATTGTGTATATTTTTAATTTAAAAAAAAAAAAAAACTAATTTATAAGTTAAGATATTGTGATAAAATGTTTTTAACTAATCTAAATTTTTTAACAATCTAAATCTAACTAATTTACAATGGTTGTTCCTACTTATGTGTACAATTTTTATAGACAATGTAAACTAAAATTTGATTTGGTTTATTTTAAAAATATTAAAAACATTAAGTTGGTCCACTTGTCACTTCTCTCTTATTATATTTATAAATTATTTTTTTCTTTTGTGTGCTAGAATAAATATATAGTATGACTTTTGTACGTATGATTAGGCATGGGCAAATTTTGTTTTTAATGATATAAGAAACAAAGAATAGATCATATTTTTCATGAATAATTAATGATACATTTATTTGTCATTCTTAATGTTTAATATATTTATAGATAAAATAATTGTTTGTTGTCCATAATACACCAATAGGATTAAATGAATAAAAACTATTCATTATTTGTCAATGAGTAATTTTTATTCAAACAATGCCCAAGTCTGATTTTGACATTCATACATATTGATATGTGGTGACTATAAATCAATAAAAAATTATAAATATTTATATACTAATACTAATTTATTTTACTATAAATAAATATATAAGATATTATTGATAGGTTCAGTATTTCTATCAAAATTAAAAATGTTTCTTAATTTTGTGCTTTAAATAATTTAATAAGACTGTTATGATTATTGGTTAAGGGAATTTTTAACTCCTTAACTGCTGACTGAAATCATTCAATTTCGGTTAATTAATGTTTTGTATTAATTATTTGTGCCTTGAAGTGCCCGCACCTATGGTTACCAATAAAATCAAGAAAAATAAAATAAAAACCTATTGCTATTCTTTAAGAATAAAACTTGTTTTTAGTAGTTATTAGAATAGATTTTAGAATTATTTTATGTTCTCTTACAGATAAGAAAATTGTATAGATTTAATTTCTGATTGACATAATATTTTACTGGATGATTTTTATTTTTCTCAAAAATGATTGTTTTCTTAATTGTCAGCTTCTCGAAACTGATTCTACAAAGTATTATATTATAATTATAACATGTATGAAAAAATCTTTTGGAGTCCAAAACCATATTCATACATTATTAACATACTTTTATAATGATATTTATTTTATTCTATTTCTCTTAATAATTTATCAACTAATTTCAATATCTTCCCTGCTCTTAGTCTCAAAATTAAATTATTTTTTAAAAATTCTTTATGACAAATGTATGTTTTAGTACTGTATAATTGCATTTGTATTGCAGTTCTGTTAGTTATCGATGAATATGGTGTTATACACTGAAAACTTAAACAAAAAAACTTGAAAGAACACGTACTGTCATGTGGTAATTTTTATCCCAAAAGTATTGTATCTTGACTCCTGTTATTTCAGTGTATTTCTTAAATGTATTTATTGTTTTTCAATAAAAAAAATATATTTAATGTATTGTAGTATTTGTTGTTTTAATAGCAAACCTCTCTTCTCTCTGTAGTAATCTTTACTTTAAATACCCTCATTTCATATATTTTTTTAAATAAAATTACTTCAGTTATTGTATGTAGTTCATTGTAAAGCCAGATCCACACAATTTCCGTGTGCCGCAAAACTAAAAATACATAAAAATCTATTATAAATATTCTTCCAACTGAAAAAAATACTTATTTTTTACTCTTGCAATGTCATTTAGCATCTTCATCCACTCTAGTCATTAGTTAAATTTAAGGTTTTCCATCTCACCAGTCAGTCACCATAGATACTATGGGCCAAAAATCAAGTTAGTGGGAAAAAGTCGTAATTTGAAGTTGACTGAAATACTGTTGGTTTATATTTACTTTGTTCAGGACATGCTCAGGCTTATTCCCTTTTCATTTATATTCCAACCCCCATGAGGGGAGATCAAAAGTCTGTGAAGTTTGGATTGAGTGAAAATTTCATCCTAGTGTTTTCTAAGATTCTCTTGGTGATTATTCTGCACAAGAGAAGCTAATTCCCTTGCAGAATGTTCTTCAAACAGTATTAACCAGTTGTTTTGAGTTAACTATAAAAAAGTCTTTATAGGTTAAACCATGAATATTCTGTGTTATGGTTTTTAACTTAAATTCTCACTCCTCCCCTTCATTAAGCCTGACTTAGTAGTGACTGATGGGAGTTTCAATTTTTTTTTTTTTTATATTATATTATCTATATTTATTATTTAAAATAAAAAATCAGTATAAACATGTCTATTCATTTTTAATCAAACTATTTCTACATTGACTTATTACTTGTTAGTTTTTTGTTAATGGTATATTTGTATATTAATATACAATTGAAAAGCTAAGCGGAAGAACATGGTATGTGTAATTTAAGGATTTTTTTCTTGGAAGAATATTTTTAAATACACCTTTCTACATAGGTAGTTTTGAGAATGTGAAAAATTGAACTCTAGTCTACATTAAATAATTTATTCAATGAGCTTCCTCATAGCATTTCAATTATGTACGAAAGTTGGTCTATTGCAACTAAAAAGTTGCTGTCACATCCCAAAGGCTAGTAAAATTTGATCGAAAAAGGGCAGTGCTTGGAAAGAATCCTAATAAAGCTGGAAATTGTTATAAATCTATGTATTCTCCCTCTGGTAAGAAGGAACTAAATTCCATGGTGTGTTTTAAGTGGTGCTGTCAAAATAAATCAAAATTTTCTTACTTTTTGTACTGTAATTAAAAAAACTAAGCACTTAATTGAAAAAATAATACTTTTTCATATTTAGAGAAATAAATTCAACTTTAGTGACTACCATAGGGTGTTTTCAAAACTATATTCAAGTAAGTGCCTGATTTTTATTTTTATTTTGTTAATTCTGAAAATCAAGTGAAAGTAGTAGTTTTCATGATATTTATCTAAATAAATTAACAAAAACTTGGTACATATTTGTACGGTCAAAACTCTTTGTTTATGAATTAATAACACTTTATGAAGCAAATATAAAAACTACTACTTCCATGAAGATAAATGTTATTAATTACTTTGTTGTTAACCTTCAATAAGCTTTAATTTGATTGCTAATAGACATCTGTATGTCTATAAGTCCCTGATAGTTTTCCTAAAATTAATTCTCAATTTAAAAAAAAAAAATCAAAAATAAATTTCGTCATTAAATGTTGCTTTTTATTTTATTTCACAGATTTATTATTGATTATTATTAAATATATAAAACTATTACTCTATTCATTTTTGTGATGAGATTGATCGTAAGTCTGTGATTAAAGAGTTATATAATCGAGCACTTGAACATCGTTTTAAAAACACCCCTTGATCGAATGTTATGGTAGTCACTAAACGCATACTCGATTGTTCTAAATGTGATAAAATAATCGTGTTTCAATTAAGTATTTAGTTTTTAATTAATTTTAAATATTGTAAAAAAAAGTTGGAAAATGTTGATGATTTTTGATGCTGGATCCACAGGTTTATAGGTACCTTCACTTTGCGGCAAATCCAAGACTTGTACAAATGTTGGTAAACAAAGCAAGCAACAAAGGTCCGTATCACACGCTTGTTTTGTTCTTTTGAATTTTTGTCGGCTATTACATTCGATTTACTCCATGTGCATTATAAAAATAGACAAAATAAAGACAGGTGAAAAGAAAGGAAACGTAAATATCAGCAATGTAGAGTGTAGATGATAAAAATCCGTATAAGTAGTACTACTTAGGTATAAATTCAATCTTCATTCAAGAATGTTTATCAAAATCTTTTTAATCTAATTATCTAGAGACATAATGTCTTCATAAATATATATTTTTGCTTTGTTATATCAAAAATAAACTGCTAAAGTTCATTATCAAAATTTGAAATAATGTAATTACATAGTGATAACTTGTAGCTTGAAATAGTGTAATTACACCGAATCAATAAAATATAAAATTTTAAACAAGAGTTAATTAATGAAATCAGAGGCAGAAAATTCTTTAATTAATTAAAACACGGAGAGTACAAATATTCATCTGTTGGCAGTTCTAAAACCATGCTAACCGAACACAAGTATGTGGATGCAGCACAAGCACATTTTGATTTGTGCCCAAAAACCGACACACAACGGTTGTGCCGCAAATTCAGGCCAGGTTGTATCAACCAATCCAAGTAACCCATCCACACGCTTGCGCATGGACCATTGGCAAACGTGTATAGGCACCTATACCTTCTTATTAGAGGCAGAATACATCCATTAAAACAGTTACCCGCTTTACCTAAATTTTTCCAACCAAAATCCTAATGTTACTGGACTATCAGGCCTAAATATTTAATTTCAGTTACGTAAAACTTTTCGTTTTCGAGCTAATCTATTCAAACGAACAGATAGTCCTTTTTGCAATACTTGATTTTTGGACTCAGGGGACTTCATAATGTGTATTTTCTTTAAAAACTCTTATTCAAAATATTTCATGGTCGTAATAATTTCCCCAACTATATATTCCAAAAATAGATAAGACAGTAACAAAAAAATTTTGCTTTCCCGTATACATCTTTCATCTTAGCATGTTAATAACTTATTTATAAACACCACACCGAAAATAAATATATTTTGTAATAAATAAATATCATTTTAATGATAAAGAACAATTTCTATATGATTGCAACTCTCTCTCTCTTAAATAGAACTTTACCTGAATTAGTCTATCTCGACCTTCAACTATTTCGATAAGATTATCTAATGGTACCAAACAAAGGCATTTTATCATCTATTTAGAAACTAGTTCTATTCTTTAAATACAACTAACTCGTTCAAGTAGAATCACCAATTTTTTTTTTCATACCAAAATATAATTTTGCATTTTATTAGTTATGATAAAAGATTAATCATTTGTTCCAATTGTAATAAATTCCTATTATATAGGAACTATTTTTAAAAATACGTAAATCCCGGACACTACTTCACTACAGTTTAAACAATTAGCATAATCTATATTAGATTTATTACGATTTAATAACTTTTGTCCCCACAAGTCGAAAATTTTTCATATTTCAAACTTTGACAGAAATTTTGCAACAGTATGCAGGAAATTAAACTAAAACGCTACGTTTTAGCAGTCAAAATTTAATCTCCGAATTTTCAAAACCACTTGCTTACCCTTTTTTTCACTGCTTCTGGCGATTTCTATTAGTTTTTACGATAGTTTACACTGCAACCCAAATTCAAACTGAGCTCATTGTCTGTTCTACACTTCCTATGTTTTAAAAAAAAAAAAGCTCGAGTCAATACTCTATTCCAATTATATTTTAACCTTAGAAAAAAAAAATTTTGTAGTTTTTAATACTATTTAACATGTTAAGAATAAATGTAGGATTGAATATATGTAAAAAAGAAATTTGTTCTTGTTGAGCTAGATGTACCATTTGCGCACTGTTTGGTTGGGAAATATATTTCTTCTTTGTCATCCCTTGCATTAGAATCACCACCAATTATTATTTATCTTATAAGTTATAGAATTCTTCCTTGGAAAATTTCGTCTGATGTGTCAGTCGGAGAATGGCAGCTGGAAAACGATGCTTTAAAACCTGATAAGATTAATTCGAGAGGTTACGCGTTTGATTTGTCATTGAGAATATAGGGAACTGTACATTTTGAGAAATAAGAGGGGCGCCCAGACTAGTAAAATCTCGCCCTGGATACCTGCAGTCTTTAATCTTGTAGGGACTCCCCTGACTAGAATTATTTGAACAACAGCAGATGTAAATAGCATACTTGTTTAAGCCATAATTTTATTTCATATTTAGAAGGTAGCAAATATTTTTTGTAATAAAATTTTTTTTTTTTTACTATTTATTTAATGTAATTTACAACTGTACAAAATAATACAATAGGTAAATATGTAGTATGTTTCATATACACTTGAAAATCTTGGGAAGGAACCA